>NW_005872124.1:0-35359 GCF_000147115.1 Myotis lucifugus
AACGGGAGAAGTCAGGGGTAATTTAAAACAAATAAAAGAAGCCCCTGGACTAGATAATAAAGAAATTACAGGGTTGCAAACCAAAGTGAGTTCCTTAAATCTAATGAAATAGGCAAACCTGTGGCGAGATCCATCAGGCAGGAAACATGACGCACAAATAATATTAGTAATAAAGAGGTGACCAGACACATGGGCAGGGCAGAGATTTTTAAAATTCGGAAGAGGTTAGTATGAACAAGCACATTAAACAAACTTGCCATCAGGTGAAATGGACCATTTTAGGCGAGTATAACTCCTGAGGACTGTCTTTAGGAGAAAGGGAAGCGGGACCAGATTTGTAATCATGAAAGGCCTGCTTCCGGGAGGGGAACATCCACCCAGAACTAACATATAAAGTACAACACAGGGAGTTACCCACAGCCTGGCTTCCTGGAGAATTACACTAAGACTTCAAGGCCCCAGCGATCTTCCAGGGACAGCAAGAGAGGCAGCTGCCGGGCACACTTTCTGGAGAACAAAACTAGGCCCATAGAATAAAGGACAATTTCAGGCCAATTTCCATTATGAACATAGATTGAAAAAATCCAAAGTAAAACATTATCAAACCATCTCCCAATGTGTAAAATAATTACCAAATAACCCAGGAAGGTCTAAACCACTGTGGTTGAACACCAATTAGTGCAACTTGCCACATTAACGGTGCAGAAATAGATGATAAAAACCATGTTATAATCTCAATAGATATGGAAAAATGCAATTTTTTTGGTTGATAAATTCAACCGTAGTTTTTGATAAAACTCTTAGCAAACTTGGTCCAAAGGTGACTTCCTAAATGTTGTAAAGGTGACTTTTCCCAGAGCCACAGCAAATGTCATGCTTGGGGTGGAGGGGCAGAACCCAGGGGGGTCGTGGGGGGGTGCGGGGGGGGGAAGACACACACTCTGGAAGCCCCGCCCCTGAATGAGGGATGAAGGACAGGGAGGCCCAAACAGTGCAGGTGACTCCAGGCAGCACACAGTGATCAGAAATACACAAAAGGTGTGAGGACCAGGGAGGAGGAGAGGGGACCGCCAGGAACAACACGGCGCTCTACACGGAACACCCAAACCATCTGGTCACAATGTTAGAACTAGTGTGAGTGCGGCGAGGCAGCTTTGCCCACCATTAACACAGTTCCAGCGCTGAAATCCCACAGGCCTTCTAGACACTGCCCATGGCCACTGAGAAGAGGAATCAGTAAGACAGCATTTCCAGTGACTACTACAAACCTCCTGGGAAGAAATCTAACAAAACATGTGCAAGATTTCAGAGAGGACGTTGTCCAGTTGAACTAAAGGACATAAGGTCCAAATTACATGGACAGATATGCGCTGACCATGGGTGGGAGATGCAGCATCCTCACGCTGTAAGCTCTTATCAATGCACAGCCCTTCCCACAGTCCCACTCACAGGATTTCTCAGGACACATGACACGCCAACTTTCAGGTTTTGATGACAGGTTTGTGGGAGTAAAAAGTTATCATTAAACTCTTTTGCTTTGATTGAAAAGAGAACTAACCTTGGGTTACACGACACAATTGTATTTGACAAGAAAATCCCTGAGTGAAATTTTTTGATTTTGTTAATCCTCACCCAGGATATTTTTTCAGCTTTTTTATTTTTATTTTTTTGGTCTTTTTTTTTATTGTCTAAAATTTAACATATGTCTCCTTATCCCCCCTGATTAACTCCTCCTGCCCCCCCACCCCCAGCCCCAGCCCCAGCCATTCCCACCCGGGGCAAGCACTCACCGCCCGTGTCTGTGTCCGTTGGTTATGCTGATATGATGCATACAAGTCCTTTGGTTGCTCTCTAACCACACCTCCCCGCCCCCCACCTCCCCTGCCATTTGTCTCTGCATCTATTTTTGGTCATCATTTTATGTAATTTTTTCCCCATTGATTTTTAGAGAGAGTGGAAGGGAGGGGGAGAGATAGAGAGAAACATGGAGGTGAGAGAGGCACATTGATTGGTTGCCTCTACCACAGGCCCAAGGAGGGCCAGGGATCCAGCCTGCAACCGAGGTAGGTGCCCTTGAATGGAATCCAACCTGAGACCCTTCTGTCTGAGGGCTGACATTCTAACCATTTAGCCAAACCAGCCAGGGCGAATGAAATATATTTTGTTGACACAAACACTGAGAAAGTGCTAAACTGGCACTAGTTAGTACCCCTCTCCCTTCCCCAGTGCCTTCTGTTGGAGCACCTGATTTTAAGATGAATAAGATCTGAAAGGTTTGGAGTGGCCGGGTCACTCACCTATGATACCAGGCCATCATGTATCAAAAGAACTTTATTTCAGGCACCTGGGTGCAGGTGGGCTGAGGCGGAAAAAAGCAATCAGCAGTGACTGAAAGGGGAGGCAGGGTTTTGTTACCTTCTGCTGGCTGCAAACAGTTCTGCTGACGTAAGGGTCCGGTCCTTGGGTCCTCCCGTCGCCAGAGGTCTAGTG
This sequence comes from Myotis lucifugus, assembly GCF_000147115.1. NCBI lineage: Eukaryota > Metazoa > Chordata > Mammalia > Chiroptera > Vespertilionidae > Myotis > Myotis lucifugus. The sequence goes on from NW_005872124.1 coordinate 2,491, forward strand.
GTTATCTAGGCTATGCCCCACTCAAGGCTGCAAGCTTTCTGCAAGAAAACTGCTAAGCACATAAGTTTTCTCTGCCCCGTTTTATTCTCTTTAACACTTTCAAGATCAAGTTGCCTTCTGGACTGAAGTGCTTGGTCATGAGCCAAAAGAACAAACTTCTTTATAAAGTTTAGATGTGTGCTGTTGCTTGAGAAGAAAAATCAGTCCTCTTAAATGTTAATGAATTGCGAGTAAGGAGTGTCTGCGATCAGTAAATTCTAACACCTGAGGTTATAATATCTAATCTCAAGGTTGTGTGAATCTCATGAAAATGTCAACAATTGTTTTTGTTCCAATGTTTGTCATAGAAAAATGGGTTTGTTCAATGTAATTATAAGAAATGTTACCAATGCTCTGTTACTCATGATGGTTCTGTTCTGATTAGAGAAAGCACATTCTCACCTGGCTGGGAGTGTGCGCCCTGGGCCATGGCAGCTCACACGGGAATGCAGTCCGTCCTCCTGTCCGCAGAACTGTCTGTCATTAATGGAGAGACTTACCACCTGGTAACTGAGATCATCTAGTCCCAGAGGCACCTGCTCTCTACAAAACCCAGCCCCTATTACCTGTAATCTGGTCCCGGGTGCCTGGAGGCATCCACCCTCTGTGACCCCTAAACCCCAGCCTGCATGACCTGTAACCTGTAATGATTAACCCGTGCCCACATTCCCATGCCTGTCCTTCCCACTTTCCCCGTCATCTCTGTCCTTCTTCCCAATATAAGCAGTGGCTGATGGTGGGGTGCAGAGCAGATTTCTGTGGGTGACCTGCTGCTCTCCCCTCCTGCCGCCAGGACTGGAATAAACGCTCCTACATGATTCAAGCCAGTGTCTGCTGAATTGGCTCAGTTAGTGACAGGCAGCCCGGACCTACTGATTGTCCAGTTCCAAGTTCACATAAACAGAAGCGCACACTGTGTGGCCTCTGCGCCTGCTTATTTCACTGAACATAATGTTTCCAGGGAACATTGTCCTTTGTACGTTTCCTGCTCAGTTTCCTTTTGGGTCAGTTGGCTTCTACATCCTGAGCATCTCTGTGGGTGTGAAGGGCCCTCTATGGGAACAAGCCCCCTTCAGCAGGCATTTGTGTGCCCCTCCCCCTCCTCCATCTGCCTCTGCCCATCAGAACTGATTGACATCTCTCACTTGCTGCCACCTCCCTCCTGCTCTCTGCCCTTTTCTTTCATGTCATTGGTCCAGGAGGGAGATGCTATAGAGGTGATGGCTGCTCCATCACGGGTGCCCGGGGGACAGTCAGGACTTGGGAGAAGGCACTCACAGGAAAACGCACACGTGCCCTGTTGTTGGTTAGTGTCCAGGCCTCCCTGCCCCCAACAAGGGACACCGTGGGCACCTCTCCTCCCTGCTGCTCTCTGCCACCCGCCAAGTTCCAGGTTTCCTTCCTCCCTGGAACTCAGTTCCAGACGGTGAGTCCCTGACCCCTGATTCCTGTGTCGAGGCTGCGGAGCCTCTGACTGTGGCTTCTGGGAGCCCAGCCCTCAGCGGCTGGAGCCAGGCGGGACCTGAGGAGGCCACTCTGGGACGGGGCCTGGGAGCTGGACGCTGCTGCCTGGCCAGCCATGGGAAGCAGCGCTGACAACGGGGGCACAGAGCAGGGTTTTGGGGGGATGCTGAGCTCAGGCAGGCCCTGGAGAAAGATGCCAACACGCTGTCAGTGAGGAGCTGGTCACTGAAGGCCACACACAGAGCAGAAGGGGCCTGGGAGGCGTGGGGCAGAGAGTGAGAACCACCAGGAGCCAAGCTCGAGGACAGGGGTGCTGCCTGGGGTGATGAATGGCCAAGGCCAGGGCCTGGCAAGAACACAGTGGGTGCTGCCAAGGGTAAAGGTGACATCTGGTCGCTGCCCAGGAAACTCTAGTCCCCAGGTCCCCTGAGCCCACAGAGTGCCCCCCCCACCCCCCTTACCGAGAGCCAGCGCACCCATCCGGTATGAGTCTCCTGTGGCTGCTGTCACAGCTCACCCCGGGCACATGAATCATCTCACCATCCTGCCATCAGGGGACCGTGGCTCTCATGGGCTGAATCCAGGTGTCGCCTGCTTCCTCCTGTAGGTCCAGCCCTTTCCCAGCTTCTGGAACATGTCCCAGCCTTTCCTGTGGCATTCCTGAGGGCCCGTGATGCATGTGGTCCACCTGGAGAATCGGAATGACCCCCCTCTCAAGGTCACCGGTTATTATTTAGTTCTATCTGCATCCCTTATCCCTTTTGCCAGGTAACCTGACATGTTCACAGTTCCTGGGGATTAGGACCTGGATGTCTTTGGGGGCCATTATTCTGCCTTCTGAGCCCCTTTATAATGCAAAGGCTTCTCCCTGAGAAGACCTGCCCCTCCTCTCCTGAGCACTAGTCTGTAAGGGGTTAGAGGCAGCCCAGCCCTGCAGGGCCCCTGAGAGGAAGTGACTGTGAGAAGGAGCTCTGGGATCTGGCCTAGAGGCTCCCATTGGAGTGGAGAGGACACCCCAGGGCTGGTGTCCAGACCTTGGGAGCCATGGCTGGACAGGTGGGAGCCCTGCCCTGGCATCGGAGTCCCCAGGAGATGGGCTGGAAAACCTGCTGGAATGCCTGGTCTGAGGGCGCCCAGGGGACAGGCCCAGGGGAACGCACTGCCAGAGGCCCTGCCCTGTCAGCAGCTGCATGGGCCTTGCTTTCTCTCTTTTGTTAATCCTCAGCAGAGAGTATTTTTCCATTGGTTTTCTAGAGAGAGTGGAAGGCAGTGAGGGAAGGTGAGAGAGAGAGAGAGAGAGAGAGAGAGAGAGAGAGAGAGAGAGATTGAGAGATCAGTTGGTTGCCTCCTGCATGCTCTGGGATAAACCTACAGCCCAGGTTTTGTTTGAATCCTCACTGAGGATATGTTTCCCATTGCTTTCAGAGCAAAGTAGGGAGGGAGGGAGAGAGAGAAACATTGATGTGAGAGAGGCACATGGACTGCTTGCCTCCTGCACGCAATTCAACTGGGGGGCGGGGAGGGAATGACAGCCCAGGTGCATGCCCTTGACCGGGAACTGAACCCAAGACCCTTCAGTGCAGGGCTGACGCCATAACCAAGGAGCCCAACCGGCCAGGACAGGGCTTTCCTTTCTGGCTGGACGTGATGATCAGAGGCGCTGCCTCCCCATGAGCTTGCTGCTGGCGGGAGGCCCAAGCCCACCTGCTGCTCATTTGCTGTCTCCCAACCGGGGACCCAGGTGGTTGGTGGCCACCCAACCACAGTGGTGCTCAGGCCTGTGGGGTGCAGTTTCCACACTGGGGCCCAAGTGGAGGCATCAAAACTACACCCTCAAGGAGTGACCTGGAAAGCACAGCTGAAGCTGTGAAGGTGGCTCTCTCTGGGCAAGAAGCCGGTCCTACAGGCCACAGGGCACGCTCCCCCCCAGTGACTGTCACCTGGGGCCTCGCTCCCCCCACCCCCCGTGACTGTCACCTGGGGCCTCGCTCCCCCCACCCCCCGTGACTGTCACCTGAGGCCTCGCTCCCCACCTGTGACTGTCACCTGAGGCCTCGCTCCCCACCAGTGCCTGTCACCTGAGGCCTCGCTCCCCACCTGTGACTGTCACCTGAGGCCTAGCTCCCCACCAGTGACTGTCACCTGGGGCCTCGCTCCCCACCAGTGACTTTCACCTGGGGCCTCGCTCCCCACCAGTGACTGTCACCTGGGGCCTCGCTCCCCCCCAGTGACTGTCCTGGGGCCTCGCTCCCCCCCAGTGACTGTCACCTGGGGCCTCGCTCCCCCCACCCCCCGTGACTGTCACCTGAGGCCTCGCTCCCCACCTGTGACTGTCACCTGAGGCCTAGCTCCCCACCAGTGACTGTCACCTGGGGACTCGCTCCTCCCTAGTGACTGTCACCTGGGGCCTCACTCCCCACCAGTGACTGTCACCTGGGGCCGTGTCCCTGGAGTCCGGGAAATGACTCTGGAAGTAGGAGCCGCCCTGCTCTCATCACTGCTGGGACCTGGGGGCGTGGTGCTCCCCTCCCTGCACAGGGGTGTTAGTCCTGGTCCTGAAAAGGGGACTGACTCGGCCAGGGGACAGCAGAGGCCCCTGAGCAGCTATAGCTGTGCCCTGTCTCTCAGAGCTCCCGGTGCCAAGGGACTGGAGACAGGAAGCAGAGGCACCGAGGTGGCAGGTGTCTTCGTGTCCTGTGGCTGCCTAAGGAATTACCAGACACTCAAGGGTCATAAAACAACGGGGATTTACTCTGAGTTCTGGGACCAGGTGTCCGAAATCAGCAGTCAGCAGGGGGTTCCTTCTCTGAGGCTCAGGGAGAGAATGCATCCCAGGCTCCATCCCAGCTCCTGGGGGGCATCCATCCCTGGTGTTCCTGGCTGCACCCCCTAATTCCAGTCTCTGCCTCCATGGCCACATGGTCTGCCCTCCTGTCTCTGTCCTCTTCCCACAAGGACACCAGTCATATTGGATGAGGGCCCCTCCTTCATGCCCTCATCCAACCCTGATTACATTGCAAAGGCTATTTCCAAAGGAGGTCCCATTCACAAGTGCCAGGGGGTAGGACTTAGGCATATGTTTTGGGGGACACACGTACCCTCTAACAGCAGGGGTACCTGACTCTGCTAACCCAGAGGGGGTAGAGCTGTGGCCGCCATGGACAGGAGGAAGGTGTGTAGCCCAGGTAAACCCTGGGGTGTCCCAGGCTCCCTCACCCTATTTTGATGGTAAGTGGACAAGTGGAGCAGGCAAGGCCTCTGAAGGGCTTGGGACCAGGAACGAGGGTCCCGAGGAGTGCGAGTCAGGGCCAGGCCCGCAGAGGTGGGGCTGAGGGGGAGGGGACCTGGAGTACATGATAGGGACCCCTGCAGAGGCAGGGCTGGCCTCTGCCCTCCAGCCCTTCTCTCTGGCTTCCCCAGGAAGAGCGTCTGCTGGAGCCCGAAGGGGCTGCTCCCCAGCCGTGCCAGAGACAGAAGCCCTGGGCGGTCACCCTCCTGGGCACTAAGTCATTTCCTTGGCACTTGAGAGCCTGGCTCTAGTTTCTAGGCTGTTGAGACACCTGCTGTGGCTCCTGTGGGGACCAGCTGGTGCTCCACTCCCATCTCAGCATCTGTTCAGGACAGCAGGTCTGAGGTGCACCTGTGAGAGCTGCTCCCACTGAGACCTGGATCTTGTCTGCGCAGCTGTCTATTCGCCTCTCGTGGCAGGGGAAGCAGGCGGAGCACCATGGCCCATGGACCATCCAGTGGTGGGCCAGCTGAGCACATTTTTTTTTTGCTTTGTTTTTTTCAGGTTGTTAAAGAGAAGGAAGGTCCCCTTTTTGTTCTTTTGTTCTAGTAAAATTTTTTTTTTGTTAATCCTCACCCATGTATATATTTTCCATTGATTTCTGCAGAGAGTGGAAAGGAGGGAGATGGAAGGGGGAGGGAGTGGGAAAGGGGGGAGAGAGAGCGGGTGGGGGGAGAGAGAGAGAGAGCAGTGGGAGAGAAAAACATTGATTTGTTACCTCCCACACATGGGACCTGCACTGGAAATCGAACTGGTGACCTTTTGATGGACGGGCCACGGTTCTAACCATTGTTTTTACCACTGGCCCGGACTAATTTCTTATATTTTTAATGTCCAAGGGCACTTGTTTATTATCTGCGTGGTTATCATCTGCTATGAGAAGAAAACTGTATGTAATCCTTGTTTCATAAATGCAGTGTCTTCTCCTACTTCCCTGAAAACTTACTCAAACTTCTTCTATTTCTCATCATTGCTAGTTGAATAGGTTTGAATAACTTTTTTTTCATTTGTTTTTACTTTGCTTTCTAACTTTCCAATTCAATGCTTTCCTGGTCAGCCCCAACAGTTTTCTTCATATGTAAGAGCAAATCACTTAGTTTGGGGCTGGTTTCTCTAAAAATTACCACCATAAACAAGTATACTTAGAGAGAGGAAGGGAGAGGGATAGAGAGATAGAAACATCAATGAGAGAGAGAGAGGGAGATCATTGATTAGCTGCCTCTTGCACACCCCCTACTGGGGATGGGGCCAGCAACCTGGGCATGTGCCCTGATTGGGAATCAAACCAGGGACCTCTTGGTTCCTGGGCTGACACTCACCTGCTGAGCCACACCAATCGGGTGCAAGAACACTTTTCTAAGGAACAGAAACAACTGTGTTTATTAACAGTTCAAATGCTGACTCGCATCTGTCAGCCTGGTTGGCTGGTGGACTAGTTGATTCTGTTCTAAGATGACTGGGCGGAGACCTGGGCCTCCCAGATGCCAGTCCTCTGTTTTGCTGGGACCAAAGGTTCTCTGGAGATGGATCCTTCACCCTCCTCCTGGGGTGACCCCGACTGAGGGGGGAGAGGAGGGCCTGGGTCCTGACCGTGTGTCCAGCCTCCTGGCTCCCACCACCTTCCTCTGAGCTGGGTGACCCTCTTCAGCTCCTGCCAAGATCTGAGTTGCCTGGGTCCCTCACGTTCAAGGTGGCCCCATCTGCATGTGTCCTGCACAGTGAGGTGGCTTCACCCAAGCACCAGAATAGAGGGTTGCACTTCTCCCCAAACCCCTCTTCTTCATCCCCTCCATCTGATTCCCATGGACCCCTCACCGATGCCATCTCCTCCTTCTTTGCTGTGAGCTGATACCATGCATTTGTCTGCTGCTGTGCTGTCACTGAGGCTGGGTCTAGGACAGCGATGGTGAACCTATGACCCGCATGTCAGAGGTGACACGCGAACTCATTTTTTTCGTTGATTTTTCTTTGTTAAATGGCATTTAAATATATAAAATAAATATCAAAAATATAAATCTTTGTTTTATTATGGTTGCAAATATCAAAAAATTTCTATATGTGACACGGCACCAGAGTTAAGTTAGGGTTTTTCAAAATGCTGACAAGCCGAGCTCAAAAGGTTTGGCATCACTGGTCTAGGAGGATGGGCAGGTCGGCCGAGCTGTTCACCCGCCCTGCATCACTGGACGGCCACTCGGTTCCCATTTCCACAGCTTTATGGTACCAGCTGCCTAGTTTGCCTCACTCTGCCCTGTGGCTTCCTGGGACACCCCCACCTGTATTTTCCTCCTCAAAAACTTGGGGGTCACTATGAATGTTCCAGACTTGCCTGAAGTTCACATTCTATGGGGATTTTGGAAGAGTTGATATTGGATGACACCGTCTCCTGTTAACAACATTGAATGACATTTTCTTTCGTGTGAGTGTCCTCCTCAAGGAAGTTTTGTGGTTGTCACGGACTCTAGATTAGGAATGTATGGACCTGGCCGTGAATGGGGTCTCTACCATATGGCATCGCATTAGCTATGCCTGGGGTTAAAGATGAGTTTCTCCTTCTTTCTCTCCTGATTTGTGTGTAAAACATTCATCTTCCATCTAGACACCTTGGGAAACTTAATCTTAGAACCTTTTCAGTTGAGGCTTTTGGCTTTTCTGGGAGGAAGATGGTATTATCTGCCAATGATAGTCATGACATTTCCCCCCAGACCCTCAAACCTCTTGTTTCTGTTTCAGGCAGATCTGCTCCTAATGCCCAAATGCTGTCTTTTCCCAGGTCTGGCCCAGCTGGTTATCACCCAGCCTGGTGCCGGGGGACGGGAAACCTGGGTCCAGCATCAGGCTGGGCGCTGGGGCCTGTGGCCTTTCGCTGACACCTCTGTGACTTGCCTTCCTGTCATCTGGGCTGAAACCATCCCCAAACCCACATCCACTGTTGAGGTGGGTGAAGGTGGGGGCTCTGTCCAGACCAGAGGCAGGGAGGGAGGAAGCCCCCTTATCACCCAGAGTTCTCCCTCCTGGGCCTGTGGGACTAGCTGGGTCTGGGAGCCCAGCCCCTTCCCTCCTGGGTGCTCATTCCCCCCACCACGGGGCCCCCTGGCCATGTTGGATCCTGGTTGTTTCCTGTCGAGATCCCCAGTGTCCCCTGAGGATTCTGGGTGCCCCCGGAGACACCCACATCTCAGCAAGGATGACAGGGACTCTGGCCCAGGAGGGAATGATGGGTTTCTAGAGGCCTGAGCTCATCTAGGTGCTGCAAAGCATCCCTTGATGGTCTCCTCACTGGGCTCACGGGGCACAGAGGACCGGACAGTGGTTCAGGTGTGGGAACCCCTCCTCCTTCTCCTCTCAAACCACTGTCTGGTCCTGTCCCATGCTTGGTGGAGAATGATTCTCAGAATGTCAAAGGGCAGAAAAGCCTGTCCCTGGCGGTTTGCCAGCCTCTGCCTGGGGTTGGACAGTGCTCCTCCATTCAGAAAGCAGGGAGTGTGAGAGGGGGGTTGGCTCCCAGCGCTGTGGTGGAGCAGGTCTGCGCAGGAGGTGAGGAGAGGTGAAGAGAACTAGCATTAAATTTGCACCTTTCACACCTTTCCTGTGCATTTTGACAAAGCTTGATCATGCATAGATTGTATGAGGACACCTGAGCAGATCCCTGAGTGTCCTGGGGCAGCTGTTACAGATGCCACAGACCCGGACTTTTAAACAAAACTTGATTCTGTCACAGTGTTGGAGGCCAAAAGTGTAACATCCAGGTGTCAGCAGGTCTCACAACCTCCAAATGCTCCAGGGAAGCTGCCTCCTCCATCTCATGTTGTCACTGGCAAACTTTGCCTGCAGGTCCAGAGAGTCTGTCTCTTTTGGGGGACACAGTGAGCCTCAAAAGAAGGAAGGGGCCGGGGAGCACTGGGCCTGCTGCTCTCCTTTCACCCCTGCCCCCCACCCGCTCTTGGCTCAGGTGCCAGCCCCCATCCCATCCCGTTTGTGCCACTACTCTGTGTTGTTTCAGAGCATCTGATTTACTTATCATTTATTTAGTTTCTCACCTGAGGACATGCTTATGGATTTTAGGGAGAGGAAGGGAGAGAGAGATGTGAGAAACATCGGTCGTTTGCCTCTTGTACGCATCCTGATTGGGGAATGAACCCTCAACCTACGTAGGTGGTCTGACTGGGAATCGAACCTGAGACCCATCAGTGTACAGGACAATGCAAAGCTTCTCATTTCTTTCTTTTTCATGTGCAAACTGTCATCTTACCACTGAAATGTCTCAAGACCAATATTTTCATTATTTTTCTTTTTGTTAATCCCCACTCAAAGATATTTTTCCATTGATTTTTAAAAAATATATATTTTATTGATTTTTACAGAGAGGAAGGGAGAGGGACAGAGAGCCAGAAACATCGATGAGAAAGAAACATCAGTCAGCTGCCTCCTGCACACCCCCCACCGGGGTTGTGCCCTTAACCAAGGCACATGCCCCTGACCGGAATCAAACCTGGGACCCTTCAATCCGCAAGCCATTGCTCTATCCGCTGAGCCAAACCAGCTGGGGCTCCATTGATTTTTAGGGTGAGTACAAGGGAGATGGAGAGACAGAGAGAAATATTGATGTAGAGAGACACATTGATTGTTTGCCTCCTGCATGAACCCCGACCTGGGCCAAGGAACCTGCAACCAAGGTATGTGCCCTTGACCAGAGTCAAACCTGGGACCCTTCGGGTCCACATGCTGACGATCTATCCACTGAGCCAAACCAGCTAGGGCTCCAGCACCAATACTGAGTGTCTTCTCAGAGAGGAATCACCATATTTCTTATCTGATAGCTGGTCTGTTGGTCACCACTGGTCCCACTGAAGAGATAAGCCCCACCTCCTCCCATGCCCCACCCCAAAGGAGGGCGGCTTCCCATTGGGCCTGTCTGGGCAGGAGGATAAAGGGGCTCAGAGGGTCCAGGACAGAAGGCAGACAGACCTGGCATGGTGAGCACCCTGCTCAAAGCCCCATCCTCTCCCTTCCCAGGCTGTGTCTCTGCCCCACATCTCTTCACTGGCTCTCCTCCCTGCACTCTCCCCCTGCAGATGCTGTGGCTGCTGGTCCTGACTCTCCCCTGTCTGGGGGGCTCCGTACCTGTGACCTCAGGTGGGTCCTGACCCCCAAACCTGGCTTTTCTCCTAACCCCTGACTGACCTCTCAGAGGCCGCCCCTGGGATGGGTGGTGATCCCCCTCTGAGGGTGGCTCTGGGAGGGACTGAGGATGGGGCCATGCTGAGTGCCGGGCAGCGGTGCCTGGGTCCCTGATGGCTCCTCCTCTGCTTCCCCAGATCCGGGCTCAGGGACTGAGCTGGTGGGCATCGTGGGGGGACATGATGCTGCCGATGGGAAGTGGCCATGGCAGGTGGGCCTGTGGTTCTGGGATCCAACAAGATCCAAGTGGAGTCTCGATTGTGGGGGCTCCCTCATCCACCCCCAGTGGGTGCTGACCGCTGCCCACTGCATTCCAGGGTAAGTCCCTACTCTGCCAGCACCCGGGGGTTGGGGTGGACAATGTCGGGAGGCATGTGATGTGTGTTGGGGGACAGATGCTGGGCTGAGTGGCTGCAGACCTCCCACCAGGATTCAGCTTCCTGGCGCTCCCCTTGCCCACCACAGAGGGAGGTCTCTGGGCTCTGAGGGGCTGGCCCACTCCCTGCCACAGCCTCTCAGAAGCCTTTGGCCTTCTGTCCCCAGGAGAAACCCAGTGACTCGGCACTTTGAGGTCCAACTAGGACGAATGAGACCCTCACACCAGGACAGACTGCAGGTGGCTATGATCATCTGCCACCCCAAGTACAGCCTTGAAAATAAAGCAGTAGGTGGGGCAGACGTGGCACTTCTCAAACTGGAGGCCCCCGTGCGACCATCTAACCTCGTCAGGTGGATCCGCCTCCCGCCAGCCTCCTCCGCATTCCCCCCAGGCTCACGGTGCTGGGTGACTGGTTGGGGCCGCATTGCTCCTGAAGGTGAGAATGAGGATGACACTTGGGAGTGGGAGGAGGAGACTGAGGGCGATGCAGGGGGCGGGCCAGGCTTTACAGAGGAGGCTCAGCTGGGGTCTGAGCTGGGCTCCCTCCGGGGTCTCCCTTGGGTGTAGGAGGTAGACAGCTCGAGAGGAGTCTGTTAAGGAGCAGAGACCAAAGTAGCAAGAGTGAGGCATGGCCATGGGCATTTTTTTTTTTAAAATATCACCCAGGGATATATCTTCTATTGATTTTTAGAGAGAGTGGAAGGGAAGGAGAGAGGAAACATCAATGTGAGGGACATATCTGTTAGCTGCCTTCCCGACTGGGGCTGGGGATTGAACCTGCAACCCAGGTACTTGCCCTTGACCAACAATCAAACCTGGGACCCTTACGGCCAGTGCTCTCACCACTGGAAACACTGGCCAGGGTGCCATGGGCATTTCTCTCCCTCACTCTGCACAAGGCCATGTCATCCCTTCCGGGAGTCCCCGTTCTCCCTGAGTCTCCATAGTGGGATGGTGAAAGAGGAGGGAGAACTTCAGTGATGAGCTCCAGGATTCACTATTAAATGGACAAAGTCAAAGTTGACAGTAGGGGCGCTCACTCTGCATTTCTTGGGTGAAAGCACTTACTCTGATTTTTCCCAATAAAAATTATTTGTGCATAAAAATATATTTCCCTTTTTCTTTTTGGAGCTTGGTGCCCACAGTGTCAGCCTAGAGATTATCAGCCCATTGGCCTCGAGTGAACCCAGACAGTTGGGGTCTTGGGTGACTCCCTGGGTCCCCCTGGGGAACTGAGGCTCAGCGTGTGGTTCTAGAACCCGCGGCCTGTGACTGTCCGCCCCCTCAGGACCACAGGCTCACTGGGCTTCTTCTCACAGAGCCGCTGCCGCCGCCCTACAATCTGCAGGAAGTGGAGGTCCCCATCGTGGCGGATGAGATCTGTCGGCAGCAATACCTCAGGATCAACAAGGTTATCCAGGACGACGAGCTGTGTGCCGGGAGCGAAGGCCGGGACTCCTGCCAGGTGAGACCCCCAGACCGTGGCCTCCGTCCATTGCTCCTGCCTGCAGGGGCCCTAAGTACTGACCACCTGTCTCCTCTTCCCACAGGGTGACTCTGGGGGCCCCTTGGTCTGTAAATGGAGGGGCACCTGGGTCCAGGTAGGCGTGGTGAGCTGGGGGCACAAGTGCGGTCTTCCCAACTTTCCTGGAGTCTATGCCCGAGTGACATCCTTCTTGCCTTGGATCCACCTTCATATTCATTCCTCTCCTTGAGCCCGGGGCCAGGCAAGGATGCTGCCCATGAGATGGAGACAGGCCCTCCAGGGTGTCTGGGGGACCCTCCCTGCTCCCTCCCAGTGCCAGCTCTTCATTGCACCTAGTGCCCCCCGCCCCCCAAACCCCACCTGCTCTGAGATCCTCCTGCCTCAGCACCTCCATCAGCCTCTCTCCCCTGAAGTCCGGCGGGAACTGCAGGACTCCTGCCTCCTCCCCACCCTCTGTAGCTCATTAAACTGCATGAAAAACTGCTCTGGACTCAGTGGACTTACCTGTGGGCGTGGCCAAGGCGGCCAGTGGGTGGTCCCTGCTGCTGGGGGAGCCCAGGTTCTGGGAGGGGGACCAGGTGGGATGAGCAGCTATGGCTGCAGCTGGAAGAGGGCGACCTGGCGGCTCTCCTGGCTGGGGTGGAGGTGAGTCTGCTGCCCTGGGCTGGAGGCCACCGCCCGGAGGGCCGCCCCAGAGGGTGCAGACCGTCCCTGTTCCTCCTTCAGTGGCAGTCAGTGTGTCATGGAGGCTTTAATGACTTGGACGTGGCCGCATGCAAACAGGAGGTGCTGTGTTTCCATGGTCACCGCTGCTCCCTCTGACCCTGCGGCGCCGAATCCCCATTTTCCAATGTGATCAACTCCTGGGACCAAATGAAGTGCAGCCTCATTTCCACACAGACCCTCAGTCTCCCACTCTTAGCTTCTCCCAAGCAGGGCAGACCTGCAGGGGCCCAGGACCAGCCAGTCCTTCTCTTCCCCGTCCCCACCCTCCTGCTTGCGGACCTGCAGGGGCCCGGGACCAGCCAGTCCCCCTCTCTCCATCCCACCCTCCCTGGAGAGGGGACCCCCCCCATCCTCCCCGAGGCAGCTGTCCTGGCGTTGGCGCCCCTGCTGGAGACCCACCGGGGTGCACCGTCCCCTCAGGCCCAGCAGAGCCCCTCCTTTCTCCCCGGGGGTGGGAAGGGCTCCCAGTGGACAGAGGAGCTTCAGTTTCAAATCCAGAGAGTGAGAAGGGGCTGTGGAGCCCCTCCTGCCCCAGGCAGTGACGTGCACTTCCTGCTGGAGTAGGATTTGGGGGGCATGGCTGGTGCCCGGCTGGGGTGGGTCCTGCACCTGCAGGTTGGGGCCAGGACCCAGGAGGGTCTGTGGAGCCTGAGGCGGACTGTGTTGTGGGTGAGGGGGCTCCATACCCTGCAGCGACAGGCTGGTCCCCAGTCTGATTCTACAATGGGGTGGCGGCCTTCCAGACCTTTCAGTGCCAGGACCCCTGCCTGCCCCACCCCACCCCCCGGGGGCCAGGGTGGAAAGCCCTCCTCTCTCACTGTGGCCTGGTCCTTCAGGGAGCCCTGGACTCCGAGTTAGGGAGAGTGGAAGCTCCAGGGCAGGCGGATCAGGAGCTGCTTCCCCCATGTGCCCGGGACTGAAGTCTGGGTTCCTGGCAGCCAGGAGCTCTCCAGGAAAGCCTTTTCCTAGGACTCAGCTGGAAGGCACCACCAGGCAGATGGCCCCCCTTGGGGATCTGCTCCGCCCAGGGAGGGAGGAGGGGGTGACACAGCACAGCCTGGCCCTATGCCCTCGCCCTCGGGTTTCAGGCACACGTTCTGCCTAAGGGACTGCCTGTCCACGGGGCCCTGTGGGTGGGTGGCTGCCAGGTGGTCCACACACATCCAGGTCCCCTGTTCCCCCCAGGAGGGTGTGGGCTGCCTGCCTTGCCATTGGGCTCTGGGGACTGTGAGTCTTTGTAGGGCTTTCCTCCCTGGGTGAGGGTGTAGTCAGACCTTTAGTGTTCCTAGGAGTAAGATTGAGGGTCTGAGTGAGTCAGAGGCCAGCGCTCCCAGGGGAGGGAGAAGGACCTAGGACTTGGTGTTGGAGGGAAGGCTGGAGTGAGACACGCCTGGACCTGGGGCTGTGGCTGCAGGCATGGCCACGGGGTGGACCTATAGGGCTGTCTCTCCAGAGGATGAGAGGATGGGCTCAGGGCTGTTGCCCTCCCCCCACCCACCCCCCTGTACTTGCCTGGAATCACCACCCTAGCACAGCTTCCTGGGCTCAGCAGTAAGGGAAGGTGGGCGGAACCAGATACCTGGGTGGAGATGGAGGGGCCTTTTGCCTATGGCTCTGAAATCTGTTCTGACTGAGCCCTGCACCCACATGGGTGGGTGACACTGAGCCAGCAGGGCTGTGTCCCCATAAAGAGACCCCTGCAGGCCAGGTCAGTGCCCATGGGGACCCTGCGGAGGGCCCACAGGCGTTGGCCTCTTCCCCTTGTCTGAGGTGAGAGAGACACCTTCAGGGCTTGGAATGGAGACTCCACGCAGGGCCATGACCTTCCAGGTGGACATCACACCTCAGTCACCACCAGGCTCTCCCCCTGTGTGGTGTCCTGGGGTCACAGTGACAGCCCCCGACTGGGGACTGTGGGCTTAAAACAAGACAAATGCATCCTCTTACCGGCTGGAGGCCAGGAGCCCGCAATCAAGTTGTTCTGGGGCCACACCTGTTCCAAGGCTCCTGCCTCCTGCAGCTGCTGGTGGTGCTGGGACCCTTGGTTGGGGAGGAACCTCTGGACCCCCACCCCGTCCTCCCCACACCTCTGTGCTCTCCGCATCCTCACCTCTTCCCACAAGGAACCATCATTGGATTTAGGGCCTCCCCCCTCCACTCTGACAACATCTGAACTAGTTGCATCTGCACTTGTTTCTAAAGCAGGTCAGGTTCTGAGGGACTGCACTGGTCCACACTGACCTCCCTCACTGGTGAGGTTACAGGCCACCAGGCTGTGTGCTCCTGAGAGGGGGAGCGCGCCCCTGAGGAGGCAGGGGCCTGGCCACAGGAAATCTTTAGGATTCCCACGGCCCAGCACCCAGGGCCCCCATCAAAACAACAGGCCAGTGAGGGCCTCTGCCCCTCTCAGGGAAGCAGCGTGCTCCCCACCTCACAGTGCCCTCCAGCCCGTGACGCTGGCCCCACAACAGGCTGCCGGCTCTGAGTGGTCCCAGCGCTGGACAGGGCTCTGCTGCAGGTCCAGCTGCACTGGCGACACAGGTCCTAGCAGACACAATGGTGGTAAAAGTATTGGTGATGGGCAATCCCCACAGGAGACAGGACAACACAGGCCCTGCAGCCTGCACTGAGGACTGTTCCTGAGATTTGAGTGACAGCTGGTGTCTCGGTTCATTGAGCTCCTTGTGTCTGGAGGCCAGGGAGCAAAATGTGCCACCATCTTGGTGGGACAATGACACTGAGCACCAGGCAGAGGCAGGGCTGCTGTGTCACAATGGGGGGCAGGGAAGGTGAGGGCCCTTGGGTGTCTCTTGCCTCCTCCTCGTCAATGTGATAGCAGGTGGACACGTGCAGCCACCCCGCCTGAGAAGTCCCTGTGACCAGAGCTCAGCCCCTCAGGGATGGGGGTCTGGGTCGTGCTACCAGGTAAGTCCCAGAGTCCTGGTTAGTAGCAAAGTGTGGGACCCAGGTGGACAGTGGAGGGGCCCTGTTGGCCTCAGTTGTACCCTGAGCCTCTGCTTCCCAGTTTCCTGGGCAGGGACTCCTCAGTGGTACTTCACCATCCAAGGCAGAAGACGGTGGACACTGCCGGATGCAGGGGCAGGCCAGGTCCCCCTTTAGGACAGGACATGATGACAGTTCCTGGGAAGCCTGGCAGTTCCTCTGGATGCCTTGCCCCGGCAGATCCCTCTTGGCTGGCGCAGGGAGAAGCAGGAGCTGGCACTGTGTCCCAGTGGGGCCGTGGCCTGGGTCTCCCTGTGGGCTGGTCATTGTGTCATCAGCCTGCATTGTGCTCCAGCCTCGCCCTCTGCCCATCTCTGCTCCGTACACTTGCCTCCCAGGTGCCTCTCCCTGACTTGTACCCACATGAAAGCCCATCTCTGTACAGCTTCTGAAGAGCACCCTTCAGAGGGCAGTGTGCATGGCCTCAGCTGGTGGCAGTGAGGTTGGCCACAGGCCACGTGCCAGGCAGATGGGATGCTCCAGTCAGATGGTGGCGAGCTCCACGCTGCCTCACAGGGTTCAGCGGATTCAGGGGCTGCCCTGTGGCTTGAGGGACCCAGCAGCAGCTCTGGGGCTCTGCCTCCCTGAGCCCGTCTGCCTGTGCCTAGCCCTCTGGGACTTCTAGCAAAACTGCACCCTCTCAGCAGCTCTCCTTGCTCAGGCCGCCAGCCTGGCTGTGCTTTGTGGCTGAGATCCGTGCAGCCAGAGATGGCTGCTGCCCAGTGACAGCAGTGGCAGATCCAGGGGAGGCAGTGCCAGGGCCCAGCAGCTCCTCCCTGCCTGCTGACTGTACACCTGACCTGCTGTGGGCCTGAGAGGGGAGCAGCTCTCTTTGCCCTTGGCCCAGCCAGGGATCCCTGCCTGCCCTTCCTGTGCCAGGGGATGAAGGGGTGCAGAGAGGGTCCCAAGGAGGGTCCTTCCAAGTGAGGATGCCGCTGCTCAGACCCCGGCGTCTCCATCCCCACACGGGGACCCCGGCCCCTGGTGGTCTCACCCAGGCCCCTGCCATCCCCACAGATGCTGTGGCTGCTGATCCTGAGCCTCCCAGGCCAGGGGTGCTCCGTGCCCTCGTTCCCAGGTGAGTCCTCACTCCCTGTCCCCATCTTCTGCTCAGGCTGCCCAGGCCCCTCAGCGTCAACTCAGGTGGGCCTCCTTGGTTCTTCCTGGGAGAGACTGAGTGTGAGGGGCCCTGCTGGGTCCCTGCTGGCGTCCCCTGTGTTCCCAGGTCCCAGCTCAGGGACTCAGCAGGGTGGCCCCGTGGGCGAGCACAATGCCCCCGCTGGGAGATGGCCTTGGCAGGTCAGCGTCCGAAGGTACAATAAGGAGCTGGAGCTGTGGCAGCACCTCTGTGGGGGCTCCCTCATCCACCACCAGTGGGTGCTGACCGCAGCCCACTGCACCCAGCGGTGAACCACACAGCCCGAGGCCCCCTGGCAGGGGTGGGGGTGGGAAACTCTCAGAGGGCTGATGGGAGGGGGGCTGTGGGCAGGGCACGGGATCTCAGGGGAAGACACAGTTAGTGCAGCCCCAGCCCTGCTGCTGTGCCCAGACTGGCCCTGCCCCGGAGGCTCCTCTGAGAGGCTCCTGGTCCCTCTCCCCAGGGAGGACTGGGAGGCCTATGGCCTCAGGGTTCAAGTTGGGCAGCTGAGACTCTATGACCACGACACACTGACAAATGTGACTAAGGTCGTCCGCCACCCCAAGTTCAACCAGAGCCTGTCTGCAGAGGGGGGCGCGGGCGTGGCCCTGCTGACACTGGAGGCCCCTGTGACGCTCTCTGAGCGCATCGGCCTGGTCCCCCTCCCACCTGCCTCGCTGAGGGTCCCTGAGAGGAAGATGTGCTGGGTGAGCGGCGGGGGTTACAGCAGCCTCGGAGGTAAGGCTCAGGGACCCCCCTGGGGGTGTGGACACAGGGCAGCCCGCTGGGGGCGTGGACACTGGGCAGCCCGCTGGGTGAGTGGCTGTGGCTTTGCTGACAACACTTTGTTATGGGCAATTTGGGGGAATCCTCCACCTTTTTCTTGTGGCAACATGTGCATAACATTATACATGACATGGTCAGTGCGCGGTTCAGTGGCGTTCAGCACGTTCACCATGTTGTGCGGCCTCAGCACCACCATCTCCAGAACTTCTCCTCCTCACACACGAAGCCTGGTCTCCATGACACGGTCACTGCCCCTCCCCAGGCTCTGTCAACCACGGAGCTCCTTTCCTCTTCTATGCATTTACCTGTTCTGGACGTTTCATGTAAATGTGAATCATGCAACGTGTGGCTTCCACGTGTTTGCCTTCTTTCACGTGGGATGACTTTGCCAAGGCCCAGCTGTGCTGTAACCTGTGTCAGAACCGCATTGCTTTTTGTGGCCGAGTCACCTCCCACTGCTTGGAGGGAGCATTTTGTCGTCCTTCCTGAGTGACAGACCATCTCCACCTTTTGGCTGTTGTGAATCACGCTGCTGTGACCTGTGTGTACAAGCACCGCCAGGGACCCTGTTCTGAAGTCGTTAAAACATTTTCAATGACAGTTTCTATTCAATATTATTTTGTATTAGTTTGAGGCATACAGCATGGTGGTTAGACAATCATATACTTTACAAAGTGTCATTCCCCCCGATATTTCCATACCCACCCGGCACCATCCACAGCTGTGACATATTATTGACTATATTCCCTAATCTGTACTTCACATTCCCTGTGACTGTTTTGTAGCTACCAATTTGTATGTTTTAATACCTCCCCATTTTCACTCAGTCCCCCAACCTCCTCCCCTCTGGCAGGAGCCTGTTTCTCTTTTGTTTGTTTGTTTGTTTGTTTTATTCTTTAGTTTCCACATATGGGTATGCTATTTGTCTTTCTCTGACTGACTTATTTCACTTAGCATAATGGTAATATTTCTTTTTTCTCAAGGCCCAGTAATATTTCATTGTATATACAGGCTGGGGCAACAGTAGGTTTAAAGTTGTTTATAAGGAAAATAATACAATACTTAATAAATAATAATACAAGAAGAAACTCTATATTTTGCCTACTCATAACCATAAGCCTACTTTTGCAGCACCCTCTATGTACCACGGTATTGTTATCACTTGTCTATTGATGGGCACTTGGGCTGCTTCCATATCTCGGCTATTGTACATACGGTGCAGTGAACATAGGGGGGCATATGTTCTTTCCAATTATGTTTTAGGTTTCTTCAGATGTACATCCAGAACTGGAATGGTTGGGTCATAAGGCAGGTCCATTTTTAATTTTTTGAGGAACCTCCACACTCTCTCCCACAGGGCTGCACCAGTCTATGTTCCCTCCAACTGCATGTGAGGGGTCCCCCTTGTCCACATCTTCACCAAAACTTGTTGCTTGTTGATGTATTGATGACAGCCATTCTGACAGGTGGGAGGTGATATCTCAGTGTGGTTTTAATTTGCATTTCTTTAATGATTAGTGACATTGGGCATCTTTTCATATGTCTGTTGGCTTTCTGTATCCTTATTTTGCTATTTATATCTTATTTTCTACAATTTAATTTACTGTGGTGACGTTGGTTAACAAGATTATAGAGGTTTTCAGTGTGCAGTTCTATGGTACATCATCTGTATCTTGCTTTGTGTGCCCATCACCCAAAGTCACATCTTCTGTCACCTGTATTGACCCCTTTACCCTTTCCTCCCACCCCCTGTCCTCTGGTGACCACCATACTGTTATCTGTATCTATGAGTTTTGTTTTTTTTCTTTATCTTTTTTGTTCATTTGTTGCTTCCAGTATTATATTCCACATGTGAGTGAAATCATATGGTTTTTAACTTTTTCTTCTTTTATATATAATAAATTTTTACCCTAGTGTTTTTTTGTTTTTTTAAATATATATTTTATTGATTTTTTTACAGAGAGGAAGGGAGAGCGATAGAGAGTTAGAAATTCAATGAGAGAGAAACATCGATGAACTGCCTTCTGCACACTCCTTACTGGGGATGTGCCTGCAACCAAGGTACATGTCCTTGACTGGAATCGAACCTGGGACCCTTCAGTCCGAAGGCTGACCCTTTATCCACTGAGCAAAACCAGTTAGGGCGGTTTTTAACTTTTTCTGTCTGACTTATTTAATTTACATGATGTTCTCAAGATCCATCCATGTTGTCCTAAATGGCTGTATGTCATGTTTTCTGATGGCTGAGGAGTATTCCATTGTAAACAGGTATCACACCTTTATCCAATCATCTCGCAAAGAACACTTCCGCTGTTTCCATCTTGGCCACTGTAAACAATGCTGCAGTGAACATAGGGGTGTATATACATATATTTTTTAAAAATATATTTTTATTGATTTCAGAGAGGAAGGGAGAGGGATAAAGAGATAGAAATATCAATGATGACCAAGAATCACTGATGGGCTGCCTCCTGCACACCCCAGACTGGGGACCGAGTCTGCAACTCAGGCATGTGCCTTTGACCGGAATTGAACCCAGGACCCTTCAGTCCACAGGCCAACACTCTATCCAATGAGCCTGACCAGCTGGGACTAAAGAGAGCCTTGCTGGGCAAAGTAGTCTTGGTTGTAGATTCTTGCTCTTTATCACTTTAAATATTTCGTGTCAGTCTCTTCTGCCTGAAATGTTTCTGTTGAGAAATTGGTCTTATGGGACCTCATTTGTTAGTAACTGTCTTTAACTTACTGATTTTAAGATTCTCTCTTCGTCTTTAACCTTTGCCATTTTAATTATAATGTGCCTTGGTGTGGGCCTCTTTGGGTTCATCTTGTTTAGGACTCTCTGTACTTCCTGGGCTTGTATGTCTTTTTTCTTCACCGGGTTGGGGAAGTTTTAAATCATTATTTCTTCAAATAGGTTCTCACCCCTTGCTCTCTCTCCTCTCTTTCTGGTACCCCTATGGTGCAAACGTTATGCTTTATGTTGTCCCAGAGCAGCGATCGCCAACATTTTAGACCTCACAGACCACCAGTGGTCCGTGGACCACCGGTTGGTGACCGCTGTCCCAGAGGTCCCTTAAACTATCCTCATTTTAAAAAATCTTTTTTCTTTTCACTGCTCTGATTAGGCATTTTCTGCTACCTTGTCATTTAGACTGCTGACTCGATTTTGTGCTTTATCTAATCTGCTATTGGTTCCTTCAAGTGTAGTCATTTCAGATCTCATATTTTTCATTGCTGACTGTTTTCTCTTATGGTTTCTACGTCTTTTTTTTATGCTTACTGTCTCTTTATTGCAGTCCTCACTGAGTTCATCAACCCTTCCCCTACGTTCCTTGAACATCCTTAGGACCATTGTTTTGAACTCTGTATCTGGTACATGGCTTGTTTCCATTGCATTTAGTTCTTTTTCTAGGGATTTCTCCTGTTCTTTCATTTGGGGCATGCTTCTTTGTCTCCCCATTTTGGCTGCCTCTCTGTATTTGTTTCTCTGTGTTAGGTAGATCTGCTATGTCCCCAGTCTTGGTAGGGTGGCGTTTTGGAGTACATGTCCTGTGGAGCTCAGTGGTGCAGTCTCCCTGATTTCCTAAGCTGGCTGCCCCAGGAATGTCCCTTGTGTGGGTTTTGTGAACCCTGCTGTTTGTAGTTGAGTCTTGATTGTTGTTGGCCTGTGGTAGGTAGGGTTGATCCTCAAGTTGACTGACTGTGAGTACTGACCTGATCACACTGTATGAGCTGCTGTGAGTAGGCTGACCCCATGAAGCAGAATTTGCCCCAGGAAGGTCTGGTGCCTGCAGATATTTCCCTTTCAGTGTGCCGCTTGTGGAGCTAATTGGGTTGTACTCTGATGTGGCCTGGTTCTGGGGCCTCCAGGGAGGCACTGTGGTGCAGGTCAATGTCAGACACTGCCTGTGACCTATCCTGGGCTGCCTGTTAGAAGCTACAATGTGATCCACAGTTGGTGGCTCCCTCTACTAGGCCTGGTTGCTCATGGGAGGGGCCAAGCTGTATACTGAGGTGATTCCCAGCAATACCAAATCTGTGTCAGGACACAATAGGCCCAAAGCACCCCAAAATCTGCCTCTGCCTGCCAGTTGCCATTAGGCTCAGCCACTGATAGAGCCTCCAGCTAAGCTAGGTGCCCCAGGAATGTCCCTTGTGTGGGTGAGGTGAGCTCTGCTGTTATAGTTGAGTTGCATGAGGTAGTTTCTCAATAAGTCATTGGGTTGGGGCGAGTGATGTTTATCAGGTTTTACAGATTCAACCTCAGCGCTTGTATTGGGTCTGACACCACTCAACAAAAGTCTCAGGGCACACCAAGACCAGCTACCACTACCACCCACCATCCACCACCCACCTGCGGTCTTCAAATCTTTGCAGTGGGGTAGGGTTTCTGGAAGTCGTCAGGGTGAGGCCAGTAGAGTTCCTCAGAATCACACAGATTAGGATTGGCAGTGAGGAGGGAGGGCTCTGCACAGTGAAGCTAGTGGGGTGCCTGGGGAAATGGCCCTCGCCTCAGAGACACACAACTCAGTCTCTCCCTGTGTGTCTCCAACAGCCCTGGAGTCTGGCTCAGACCTCCTCCAGAGCTTCTGAGAAAGACTGTGTGGGCTCAGGCTGGTTACAGCTAGCAGACTCCCCAGCAGGGCATGAGCTTGGTCGGGCAGGATCACTTGGAGCCTGGAGTGGCCAGGGGGGGAAGGGGGGAGGGGGTACGTGCTTTCCTCCAGGCTGATGCCCTATGGAGCGGAGTGTTCAACTCAGGAAAGATGGCATCTGTGGGCATGTGGGAGAGGGACTCAGCCCTGGACAATGGAGGCTGCCCCTCCAGCCCTCTCCCTAAAGCCATACAACCAATCTCTCCCTGTGTGGGTCCCGTCCACTCTGGGCTGCTGTCGCTCCGCTGGAGCCCAGGTTGAGAACCTGCCATAGAGATGTTTGTGCACTGGCCCTTTAAAACGGCATCTGGGTGCCTGGCAGTCCCCTGTCTCACTCTGGCAAGTGCAGTCCCCACAGATGGTCACAGCCAGATGTTGTGTAGCTCCTCTTCCAGGCACTGGTGGTCCAGGCTGGGAGCTCAGGATGGGGTGGAGACCCCTCCCTTCTCAGAGGGGACCTTTGCAGCTGAGGTGTCCCTCCTAACTCTCAATGCAGCCCTTTCTGTGTCTCCACCCTCCCTGCCCGTCTCCATGTGGCTTCTTCCATGTGTCCTTAATGCTGAGACCTCTTTTCAGCCAGTCTTCAGTTGGTTATTCAGGTCGAGTGTCTATAATTTAGTTGTGATTTCGATTTGGTCCTGGGAGGAGGTGACGGTATCTTCCACCTACTCTGTCTCCATCTTGGATCCCTGTTTTCAGTTCTTTGGGGTACAGACTAGGAGTGGGAGTTCTGGGCCATGTGCTAATTCTACATTTAGTTACTAGAGGGGTGATTTCCTGTTGAGCCTAAATGTGTGCAGAGCTGTGGTTTCATGTCAGATTCATGGACACTGAGGACACAGGTGTTTGCTCTGCCAGGCCCACAGGCCCTCCCGAGGCTCTGCCTGGGTCCTCCCCACGCTCTGTGGGGGTGTGTGGACCTTGATTGTCCTCCTGAGGATGAGCCAGTCTGGGAGCGAGAGGCAGGTCCCTAGATCAGAATGAAAACCCAACCCATCAGCTCAGAAGTGTTTCCTGCCTGTTGTGATGCATTCCTCTTGGATGAGCCCTGATCCTTGCTTTTCAAGGAGAACATTCCCGGGGTCACTCTCTCCTCAGTGCCCGTCCTCAGGCCTGTGGAGCCCAGACTCTGGCTGATGAAGTGCTGCGTCCTAGAACTGAATGGGTTTACAGTGGTTCTCAACCTTCCTAATGCCGCGACCCTTTAATACAGTGCCTCATGTTGTGGTGACCCCCAATTTCATTGTTACAAATTGAACATAATGAAAGCATAGTGATTCATCAGAAAACAATATGTAATATATATGTTTTTTCCGATGGTCCTAGGCGACCCCTGTGAAAGGGTCGTTCGACTCCCAAAGGGGACGCGACCCACAGGTTGAGAACTGCTGGTTTAGTGGATGCTGTGGAGCTCAGTCCCAGGCCAGGTGTAGCTGCTCTAGACCCGAGGGTCAGGTCCCACAGAGGGACTCCCTGTGCCCTCGGCTGATGGCCAGGGTGGCCCAGACGGAGTGGAAGGAGTACCTTCTTGTTGGGAAGGAGCAGAAGCCTGGACCAGCCCTGGTTCTCAGCCAGCCCCTCCCCACAGCTCCGCTGCCCCGGCCCTACCAGCTGCAGGAGGTGATGGTTCCCATTGTGGGAACAGGGTCTGTAACCAGCGCTACCAGAACTCTTCCACCAACACTGGCCAGATCATCAAGGATGACATGCTGTGCGCTAGGAGTGAGGGCCAGGACTCCTGCCAGGTGAGCCCCACCTGTCCCGTCCTCTGTGCTCTGTCCCCTCCTGGCCCAGGGAATTGGGACTCAGAAGATCCATGCAGAGGCCTGTGTGGAGATGTCCACTGAGTCCTGCCTATCCCCACAGGGTGACTCCGGGGGCCCCCTGGTGTGCAGCTGGGAAGGCACCTGGGTCCAGGTAGGGATCGTGAGCTGGGATACAGCTGTGGTCATCGCGACTTCCCTGGGGTGTATGCCCGGGTGATGAGCTACATTTCTTGGATCCAGAAGTATGTCCCTCCGCCCCCTGGATCCTAGATGAGGCCAGGCAGGGTTCCCATGATGGGGAGACCCTCAATCTTCCTTGTAGACACCCCTGTTTCATTCCCAATTCCAGCCTCATCCTCCCACCTCCTCACCCTTCATCTCACCCTCCACAGCGTCATGAGCCTCTTGCCCTCGGGGTCCCCCTCCTGTCCTGAGTTTAGGGTGGCAGACACAGGAGATGCTCCAGAGGCTGGTGTCTCTCACAGTAGGGGAGCCAGGACACCGGGGCCTGGGCCCATGGCCTCCTGCTCACCCTCTGATTCCTATTAAACTTGGAAAAGCCAGCTCCAAGCTGTGGCTGAGATGGTGGCATGGACTCATCATGGTGGTGACTGAGGGCGCAGTGGGGGCCTCCCTGAGAGTCCCCGGGTCCCAGGTCTCCGGGTTCGGGACTGAGGAGGTTTCCAGGGTTCAGTTCCCTGTGACGGCATTTCTGGGAGCTCATGCGGCTTATGCTTGTCCCGGTGTCCCTCCCTCCACCCCTCCACTTCCTCTTCCTGCTTCCTCCCCTCACTCCTTCCCCTGCTTCTTATTTTCTTCTCTGCTCTTCTATGTTCTTCTCTCTCTATTGTTTCATACTTGTTTCTTCTTAGTTCTCTTCCCTCTTCCCCTCCCTCCCTCCCTTAATTATCCTTGATCACATGTGCCCAGCATGGACAAGGTCTGGGGGCAAGGAGTCACTGAGTGGGTTCCTGGGCTCCTGGATCCCACAGGGAGGTGAGGACAGACATAACCACAGCACCGCAGTGAGTGTGGGACACGGTGTGGAGGTGAGTGCTGAACACAGAACTAGGGGGACACAGGGCGTGTCCAGGCTGGACCTGCCAGGAGGGTTTGACGGGGCTGAGCTGCCAGGTCCAGCTCATGAAGCACAAGCAGTGGTGGGCATTAGGGGGAGGGGCTCCAGGCAGAGGAACTGAGGTGGTGGGGACAGAGGTGGTGGGAACTGAGGTTGTGGGGACAGAGGAGGTGGGGACAGAGGTGGTGGGGACAGAGGAGGTGGGGACAGAGGAGCTGGGGACAGAGGAGGTGGGGACAGAGGAGCTGGGGACAGAGTTGGTGGGATCATAGGCTTGAGCTTGGAAGGGATTTGGGGGGTAGAGGACCATTCACAAAGTGAGCTTGAATGTTGGCTTGTTTGGTTTTCAACATCAGCATCTCAGTAACAGAGGAATCCTGAAAAACCTATAAAACATGAAAGTGCTTCTTGTTAGATGGTTTGAGGGCCTCCAACTGCAGAGGCTTATTAGAGATTGAAATCCCCTTGTTAGGAACGTAAAAACCTGTCTGGAAAAACTAAAACGTAGTATTTGTACATAAATATCTGGGGATTTTCTAGAATCAAAGAAAAACTGTGACCCTCAGTGGAAAGTGCCCTGTGAAATTCAGCAGAATAAACACAAATAAATTTTACACCTAAACCCATTTGTAGTGAAACTGCACAACGTCCACATGAAAAGCCCACAGAGACAAGTGAGAGTTTAACCTAAAGGAAATGACGTCAGACGCAGGGGATTTCTGATCAGCAACAGGAGGAGGAAGGAGACCCTAGAGCAATTCCTTGGAAGTGGTGAGGAAACATCACCATCAACATAAAATTTTATTCCCAGGTAAACTGTCACACAATATGGAGGAAAAAAGAGTGAAATTACAAAACAGAAGACACAGAGTGTCCTATCACCTGCAGGCACTCATTAACAGAACTATTTAAGGATTTATTTCAGGAAGAAGAAATACTAATTCGGAGGAATGGTGTGGGACAAAGGAAACAAAGCATTAATGGGAAAACACACTGCATGGCATTCTCCAGACACCCCTGAGTGGCCATAAGCATTGACTGGCCTCCTTCATAATCAGAGGAAAACTGAGGGAAATAAAGGACATGCAGTGTCACACTCATCAGGTTGGAGAAAATGAAAAAGTGCAATAAAACCACATGTGTGCAAAGATGTTGAGAAATGAGCAGCTCATATGTGGAATCTAAAAAAAACAAAACAAATGAAGGAAACAGAAACAGACCCATAGATACAGAGAACAAGTGGGTGGTTGCCCAAGGGGAGGGGGTAGTGGGGTGGGGATAAAATTAATAAGGAAAAAAACAAAGCTGTCATAATCTCTGTATTTATGACATGGTGTGTATCTGCAAATAAATTTAAAAAGAAGAGGGGAGCCCTGGCTGGTTTGGATCAGTGGTTGAGGTGTCGGACCGCAGAGCGAAGAGGCCTGGGTTTGATGCCCAGTCAAGGGCATGTGCTTGGGTTGCAGGTTTGATCCCCAGCCCAGCATGGGGGTGCCTGCAGGAGGCATCCAAGTGATATGCCTCTCACATTGATGCTTTTCTCTCTCCTCTCTCTACCCTTCCCTTCCACTCTCTCCAAAAATCAATGGAAAAAATACCCTCAGGTGAGGATTAAAAAAAATAAGAAGAGGGGATGCTGAGATAAAGTGCATGTGGGCATTCAGGCCAGCAGCTGTGTGTGGGAGGGGGGGGGCAGTGCCCTGCACTCCTGCTCTGAGCAGGAGTCCTTCTGGCCTCAGGCCGCCATTGGGGATCCCAGGGTGCAGGGTCTGAGTGATAGGAGTGGATGCACAGAGTGAGGGTGGGGCTGCGTGGGCATCAGGGTCAGGATCAAAGCCGGGGCTGTGATGAGGATGTCTGAGCCCTGATAGGGGAAGGCTGAGGGCAGGTGGGCAAAGGGCACAGCTTCTGTTACCTAACAGCCCCATTTTGCAACACTGCAGTGGAGGCTGGGCCAGCGAGGGCGGGGTGGGGGTGCTGAGGGGGCAGCAATGTGCCAGCGTCCACGGGTCCTCACGGGTCACAATGGAGGTGTTGGACCCGGGGCAGGGATGGCTCCTGGAGGCCCTCATTCATGTCACTGGCTGTCCCATTCGGGCCCCACCGACCACGGGACAACGGTGACCACACTGACAATGACACTGACCTCACTCACTCTGCCCGACGGCTCAGAGGGACACAGGCCCCAGCGCAGCTTTGTGTCCACAGGACGGCCTTGCTCCTCACCGAGGGCAGCGCCTGTGACCGGCTCCAGGCATCACCCACTCCGCAGTGCCCGCCGGGGCTCTGACCAAGGCCCCCGAGTTCTGTGCGCTGCTCCCTGACACCTCTCCTGGTGGCTGTCCTCCCACACCCAGGCCCTCTGTCCTAGACCCGGGGTGCCAGCCTGTGACACTCAGGCTGTCAGGACTCCACCTCCACCATTCCCTCCTTCCCCTGCTTGCTCGCCACTCCCACTCCCCTCCCCCGGGAGACCCAGGCCCCCTGGTCCCTCCGTGTTCTAATGGGTGGGCATCCTGACTGGCATCACCTGGGCTCCCTAGGCTTTGCCTGCTGGGCTCCTACTGCACAGGCCCCGCAGCTGGAGGTGCAGCCGCCTCCCTGTGGGACATTCCCAGTGGCCTGGTTGGTAGTTGGATTGCTCTCCCCTGAGGTGATCAGTTTTGCCAGAAGCAGTGCCCAGTGCAGTGGCCTGGCTGCTCCCCTGGTTCCAGGGCAGGCTGGGGAAGAAGGCTGGAAGCCCAGGGTCCCGCAGGCACACTGCCACCCAGGACTGAGTTTTCAGCCCCTGGCTGGTCTCCCTGCCCCGGAGCCTCCTAGGGCCTCCCTCCCTGTGTGCCCATGCATCATCGTCTGCATGTGTGTGGGCGTACGTGCATGTATGCGTGTGTGTGTGCGTACGTGCATGTATGCGTGTGTGTGTGTGTGTGTGTGTGTGTGTGTGTGTGTGTGTGTATGTGTGGTGGTTCAGTTGCATGGTTTGGGACGGGTCGAATACTTGCAGTTATATGGTCACATATGACTGATAGACATTGAACAGGAGCAGATTATAGCTGAACACCATGTGACAAGGCCACTTGCCAATAAGTTCACTGTCTGAATTTACGAGGGGCGTCCTGTAAACCATCTTTTGTTACTGACACTGGATATTTTATTTCTCGGCCTTTGTTTACTTCTTTGGTAAATACTGAGCCTGAATTTCTGTTCTCAGAGGTCACTTATAATTGCTTTGTATTGGAAAACAAGAGGCCACATTATTTTAAGCTTTCTCACACTTACCTCAAAAATGGGCACAAGCCCTCCTACATCTGGAAATTAAAAAAATATATTTCTAAAGAAATGTCAGAATGATTATTAAAAAGTATATATAACTCACAATGGTGAAAATACCAGTTACTAATAGTCACAGGGACATGGTGGCTTGTACCTGGAGGGAAGTGACCAGTCCTTTCTGGATTTAGTACAAATAGGACAGAGAATGTCCTGTTTAAGTCAAGAAGTGAGAAAAATTATGTCAGAGGAAACCGAAAGAGAGCATAAGGAATAGAATGAAAGATAGGCTAACGAACGGAAGAAAGTCAGGGGTAATTTAAAACAAATAAAAGAAGCCCCTGGACTAGATAATAAAGAAATTACAGGGTTGCAAAACCGAAAGTGAGTTCCTTAAATCCAATGAAATAGGCAAACCGGTGGCAAGATCCATCAGGCAGGAAACATGACGCACAAATAATATTAGTAATAAAGAGGTGACCAGACATGGGCAGGGCAGAGATTTTTAAAACTCGGAAGAGGTTCGTATGAACAACCACATTAAACAAACTTGCCATCAGGTGAAATGGACCATTTTTAGGCGAGTATAACTCCTGAGAACTGACTTTAGGAGAAAGGGAAGAGGGACCAGATTTATAATCATGAAAGGCCTGCTTCTGAGTGGTGAACATCCACCCAGAACTAACATATAAAGTACAACACGGGGAGTTACACACAGCATGGCTTCCTGGAGAATTGCACTAAGACTTCAAGGCCCAGCGATCTTCCAGGGACAGCAGGAGAGGCAGCTCCCGGGCACACTTTCTGGAGAACAAAACTAGGCCCATAGAATAAAGGACCATTTCAGGCCAATTTCCATTATGAACATAGATTGAAAAAATCCAAAGTAAAACATTATCAAACCAAATCCCAATGTGTAAAATAATTACCAAATAACCCAGTAAGGTCTAAACCACTGTGGTTGAACACCAATTAGTGCAACTTGCCACATTAACGGTGCAGAAATAGATGATAAAAACCATGTTATAATCTCAATAGATATGGAAAAATGCAATTTTTTTGGTTGTTAAATTCAACCATAGTTTTTGATAAAATTCTTAGCAAACTTGGTCCAAAGGTGACTTCCTAAATGTTGTAAAGTTGACTTTCCCCAGAGACATAGCAAATGTCATGCTTGGGGTGGAGGGGCAGAACCCAGGGTGGGCGTGGGGGGTGGGAGGGAGACACACACTCTGGAAGCCCCGCCCCTGAATGAGGGATGAAGGACAGGGAGGCCCAGACAGTGCAGGTGACTCCAGGAAGTACACAGCCATCAGAAATACACAAAAGGTGTGAGGACCAGGGAGGAGGAGGGGAGACCACCAGGAGCAACACGGCGCTCTACACGGAACACCCAAGACCATCGGCTCACAATGTTAGAACTAGTGTAAGTGCGGCGAGGCAGCTTTGCCCACCATCAACGCAGGTCCAGCGCTGAAATGCCACAGGCCTTCTAGACACTGCCCATGGCCACTGAGAAGAGGAATCAGTAAGATAGCATTTCCAGTGACTACTACCACCACCTGGGAAGAAATCTAACAAAACATGTGCAAGATGTCAGAGAGGACATTGTCCGGTTGAGGTAAAGGACATAAGGTCCAAATTACATGGACAGATATGCGCTGACCATGGGTGGGAGACGCAGCATCCTCACGCTGTAAGCTCTTATCAATGCACAGCCCTTCCCACAGATTCCCCCTCACAGGATTTCTCAGGACACATGACACACCAACTTTTAGGTTTTGATGACAGGTTTGTGGGAGTAAAAAGTTGTCATAAACTCTTTTGCTTTGATTGAAAAGAGAACTAACCTTGGGTTACACGACACAATTGTATTTGACAAGAAAATCCCTGAGTGAAATTTTTTTATTTTGTTAATCCTCACCCAGGATATTTTTTCAGCTTTTTAAAAATTTTTTGGTCTTTTTTTTTTTTATTGTCTAAAGTTTTACATATGTCTCCTTTTCCCCCCTGATTGACCCCTCCTGCCCCCCCACCCCCAGCCCCAGCCCCAGCCATTCCCACCCGGGGCAAGCACTCACCGCCCCAGTGTCTGTGTCCGTTGGTTATGCTGATATGATGCATACAAGTCCTTTGGTTGCTCTCTAACCACACGCCCCCGCCCCCCCACCATTTGTCTCTGCATCTATTTTTGTTCATCATTTTATGTATTTTTTTTCCCATTGATTTTTAGAGAGTGGAAGGGAGGGGGAGAGATAGAGAGAAACATGGAGGTGAGAGAGGCACATTGATTGGTTGCCTCTACCACAGGCCCCAAGGAGGGCCAGGGATCCTGCCTGCAACCGAGGTAGGTGCCCTTGAATGGAATCCAACCTGAGACCCTCCAGTCTGAGGGCTGACATTCTAAGCATTTAGCCAAACCAGCCAGGGCGAATGAAACATATTTTGTTGACACAAAAACTGAGAAAGTGCTAGACTGGCACTAGTTAGTACCCCTCTGCCCTCCCCAGTGTCTTCTGTTGGAGCATCTGATTTTAAGATGAATAAGATCTGAAAGGTTTGGAGTGGCCGGGTCACTCACCTATGATACCAGGCCATCATGTATCAAAAGAACCTTATTTCAGGCACCTGGGTGCAGGTGGGCTGAGGCCAAAAAAGCAATCAGCGGTGACTGAAGGTGGAGGCAGGGTTTTGTTACCTTCTGCTGGCTGCAAACAGTTCTGCGACATAAGGGTCCGGTCCTTGGTTCCTCCTGTCGCCAGAGGTCTAGTGGTTATCTAGGTTATGCCGCACTCAAGGCTGCAAGCTTTCTGCAAGAAAACTGCTAAGCACATAAGTTTTCTCTGCCCCGTTTTATTCTCTTTAACACTTTCAAGATCAAGTTGCCTTCTGGACTAAAGTTCTTGGTAATGAGCCAAAAGAACAAACTTCTTCATAAAGTTTAGATGTGTGCAATTGCTTGAGAAGAAAAATAGGTCTTCTTAAATGTTAATGAATTGAGAGTAAGGAGTGTCTGCGATCAGTAAATTCTAACAACTGAGGTTATAATATCTAATCTCAAGGTTGTGTGAATCTCATGAAAATGTCAACAAATGTTTTTGTTCCAATGTTTGTCATAGAAAAATGCGTTTGTTCAATGTAATTATAAGAAATGTTACCAATGCTCTGTTACTCATGATGGTTCTGTTCTGATTAGAGAAAGCACATTCTCACCTGGCTGGGAGTGTTCGCCCTGGGCCATGGCAGCTCACACGGGAATGCAGTCCGTCCTCCTGTCCGCAGAACTGTCCGTCATTAATGGAGAGAGCACCTGGTAACTGAGATCATCTAGTCCCAGAGGCACCTGCACTCACAACCCCCAGCCCCTATTACCTGTAATCTGGTCCCTGGTGCCCGGAGGCATCCACCCTCTGTGACCCCTAAACCCCCAGCCCGCATGACTTGTAACCTGTAATGATTACCCCGTGCCCTCGTTCCCATGCCTGTCCTTCCTACTTTCCCCGTCATCTCTGTCCTTCTACCCGATATAAGCAGTGGCTGATGGTGGGGTGCAGAGCAGATTTCTGTGGGTGACCTGCTGCTTCTCCCATCCTGCCGCCAGGACTGGAATAAAGGCTCCTACATGATTCCACCCCGTCTCTGCTGAATTGGC
Source organism: Myotis lucifugus (assembly GCF_000147115.1). Lineage (NCBI taxonomy): Eukaryota > Metazoa > Chordata > Mammalia > Chiroptera > Vespertilionidae > Myotis > Myotis lucifugus. Next base: position 34,406 of record NW_005872124.1, read on the forward strand.
TCAGGTAGTGACAGGCAGCCCGGACCCACTGGTTGTCCGGTTCCAAGTTCACATAAACAGAAGCGCACACTGTGTGGCCTCTGCGCCTGCTGATTTCACTGAACATAATGTTTCCAGGGAACATTGTCCTTTGTACGTTTCCTGCTCAGTTTCCTTTTGGGTCAGTTGGCTTCTACATCCTGAGCATCTCTGTGGGTGTGAAGGGCCCTCTATGGGAACAAGCCCCCTTCAGCAGGCATTTGTGTGCCCCTCCCCCTCCTCCATCTGCCTCTGCCCATCAGAACTGATTGAAATCTCTCATTTGCTGCCACCTCCCTCCTGCTCTCTGCCCTTTGCTTTCATGTCATTGGTCCAGGAGGGAGACGCTATAGAGGTGATGGCCGCTCCATCACGGGTGCCCGGGGGACAGTCAGGACTTGGGAGAAGGCACTCACAGGAAAACGCACACGTGCCCTGTTGTTGGTTAGTGTCCAGGCCTCCCTGCCCCCAACAAGGGACACCGTGGGCACCTCTCCTCCCTGCTGCTCTCTGCCACCCGCCAAGTTCCAGGTTTCCTTCCTCCCAGGAACTCAGTTCCAGACGGTGAGTCCCTGACCGCTGATTCCTGTGTAGAGGCTGCCGAGCCTCTGACTGTGTCTTCTGGGAGGCCAGCCCTCAGCGGCTGGAGCCAGGTGGGACCTGAGGAGGCCACTCTGGGATGGGACCTGGAAGCCGGACGCTGCTGCCTGGCCGGCCATGGGAAGCAGTGCTGACAACGGGGGCACAGAGCAGGGGCTTTGTGGGGATGCTGAGCTCAGGGCAGGCCCTGGAGTATAGATGCCAACACGCTGTCAGTGAGGAGCTGGTCACTGAAGGCCACACACAGAGCAGAAGGGGCCTGGGAGGCGGGGGGCAGAGAGAGTGATCGGCACCAGTAGCCAAGCTCGGGGACAGGGGTGCTCCCTGGGGTGATGG
>NW_005872124.1:35459-54759 GCF_000147115.1 Myotis lucifugus
GTTCTTTTCTCCCCATTGATTCAAATCATACTTTCTATAGTAGACTCCCCGCGCCTCTCAGGTCTGTTCTACGCTCTCCGACCCTTTTGTTACTCATTGTGAAATTGGGGGCAGAGAGTGGGTGGGGGGGGGAGAGAGAGAGAGAGCAGTGGGAGAAAAAAACATTGATTTGTTACCTCCCACACATGGGACCTGCACTGGAAATCGAACTGGTGACCCTTTGGTGGACGGGCCACGGTTCTAACCATTGTTCTTACCACTGGCCGGACTAATTTCTTATATTTTTAATGTCCAAGGGCACTTGTTTATTATCTGCGTGGTTATTATCTGATATAAGAAGAAAACTGTATGTAATCCTTGTTTCATAAATGCAGTGTCTTCTCCTACCTCCCTGAAAACTTACTCAAACTTCTTCTATTTCTCATCATTGCTAGTTGAATAGGTTTGAATAACTTTCATTTCACTTGTTTTTAAGTTGATTTCTAACTTTCCAACTCAGTGCTTTCCTGGTGAGTCCCAACACTTTTCTTCATATGTAAGAGCAAATCACTAAATTTTGGGCTGGTTTCTGCTAAAAATTACCACCATAAACAAGTATACTTAGAGAGAGGAAGGAAGAGGGATAGAGAGATAGAAACATCAATGAGAGAGAGAGGGACATCATTGATCAGCTGCCTCCTGTAAGCCCCCTACTGGGGATTGGGCCAGCAACCTGGGCATGTGCCCTGATTGGGAATCAAACCAGGGACCTCTTGGTTCCTGGGCTGACACTCACCTGCTGAGCTACACCAGTCGCGTACAAGAACACTTTTCTAAGGAACAGAAACAACTGTTTATTAACAGTTCAAATGCTGACTCGCATCTGTCAGCCTGGTTGGCTGGTGGACTAGTTGATTCTGTTCTAAGATGACTGGGCGGAGACCTGGGCCTCCCAGATGCCAGTCCTCTGTTTTGCTTGGACCAAAGGTTCTCTAGAGATGGATCCTTCACCCTCCTCCTGGGGTGACCCCGACTGCAGGAGGGAGAGGACGGCCTGGGTCCTGACCGTGTTTCCAGCCTCCTGGCTCTCACCACCTTCCTCTGAGCTGGGTGACCCTCTTCAGCCCCTGCCAAGATCTGAGTTGCCTGGGTCCCTCACGTTCAAGGTGGCCCCATCTGCATGTGTCCTGCACAGTGAGGTGGCTTCACCCAAGCACCAGAACAGGGGGTTGCACTTCTCCCCAAGCCCCTCTTCTTCATCCCCTCCATCGGATTCCCAGTGGCCCCTCACCGATGCCGTCTCCTCCTTCTTTGCTGTGAGCTGATACAGTGCATTTGTCTGCTGCTGTGCTGTCGCTGAGGCTGGGTCTAGGAGGATGGGCAGGTTGGCTGGGCCATTCCCTTGCCCTGCGTCACTGGACGGCCACTCGGTTGCCGTTCCCACAGCTTTATGGTACCAGCTGCCTAGTTTGCCTCACTCTGCCCTGTGGCTTCCTGGGATACCCCCACCTGTATTTTCCTCCTCAAAAACTTGGGGGTCACTATGAATGTTCCAGACTTGCCTGCAGTTCACATTCTATTGGGATTTTGGAAGAGTTGATATTTGAAGACACCGTCTCCTGTTAACAACATTGAATGACATTTTATTTCGTGTGAGTGTCCTCCTCAAGAAAGTTTTGTGGTTGTCTCAGACTCTAGATTAGGAATGTATGGACCTGGCCCTGATTGGGGTCTCTAACATATGGCATCGCATTAGCTATGTCTGGGGTTAAAGATGAGTTTCTCCTTCTTTCTCTCATGATTTGTGTATAAAACATTTATCTTCTATCTAGAAAACTTGGGAAACTTAATCTTCAAACCTTTTCAGTTGAGGCTTTTGGCTTTTCTGGGAAGAAGATCGTATTATCTGCCAATGATAGTCATGACATTTCTGCCCAAGATCGTCAAACCTCTTGTTTCTGTTTGGGGCAGATCTGCTCCTAATGCCCAAATGCCGTCTTTTCCCAGGTCTGGCCCAGCTGGTTATCGCCCAGCCTGGTGCCGGGGGACGGGAAGCCTGGGTCCAGCATCAGGCTGGGCGTTGGGGCCTGTGGCCTCTCGCTGACACCGCTGTGACTTGCCTTCCTGTCATCTGGGCTGAAACCAGCCCCAAACCCACATCCAGTGTTGAGGTGGGTGAAGGTGGGGGCTCTGTCCAGACCAGAGGCAGGGAGGGAGGAAGCCCCCTTATCACCCAGAGGTCTCCCCCTGGGCCTGTGGGACTTGCTGGGTCTGGGAGCCCAGCCCCTTCCCTCCTGGGTGCTCGCTCCCCCATCCACAGGGCCCCCTGGCCATGTTGGATCCTGGTTGTTTCCTGTCGAGATCCCCAGTGTCCCCTGAGGATTCTGGGTGCCCCCGGAGACACCAACATCTCAGCAAGGATGACAGGGACTCTGGCCCAGGAGGGAATGATGGGTTTCTAGAGACCTGAGCTCATCTAAGTGCTGCAAAGCATCCCTTGGTGGTCTCCTCACTGGGCTCACGGGGCACAGAGGACCGGGCAGTGGTTCAGGAGTGTGGGAAGCCCTCTTCCTTCTCCTCTCAAACCACTGTCTGGTCCTGTCCCATGCTTGGTGCAGAATGATTCTCAGAATGTCAAAGGGCAGAAAAGTCTGTCCCTGGCAGGTGTTCGGCCTCTGCCTGGGGTTGGACACAGCTCCTCCATTCAGAAAGCAGGGAGTGTGAGAGGGGGTTTGGCTCCCAGTGCTGTGGGGGTGGGGGCGTGTGCAGGAGGTGAGGAGAACTAACACTAAATTGGCACCTCTCCCACCTTTTGCTGTGCATTTTGACAAAGCTTGATCATGCATAGGATGTATGAGGACAGCTGAGCAGATGCCTGAGTGTCCTGGGGTGGCCATTACCGTTGTCACAGACCCGGACCTTTAAACAAAACTTGATTCTGTCACAGTGAGGCCGGAAGTGTAACATCCAGGTGTCAGCAGGTACCACAACCTCCAAATGCTCCAGGGAAGCTGCGTCCTCCATCTCATGGTGTTGCTGGCAAACTCTGTCTGCAGGTCCAGTGAGTTTGTCCTTTTTGGGGGACACTGGGAGCCTCAAAAGAAGGAGGGGGGCAGGGGCGTACTGGGCCTGCTGCTCTCCTTCCCCCAACCATCCCACTCTTGGCTCAAGTGCCAGCCCCCATCCCATGCGTGCCGCTGCTCTGTGTTGTTTCAGAGCATCTGATTATTGATCATTTATTTAGTTCCTCAATGAGGACATGCTTATGGATTTTAGGGAGAGGAAGGGAGAGAGATGTGAGAAACATAGATCGTTTGCCTCTTGTACTCATCCCGATCAGGGAATGAACCCTCATCCTAGGTATATGGTCTGACTGGGAATTGAACCTGAGACCCTTCAGTGTTCTGGATGATGCAAAGCGTCTCATTTCTTTCTTTTTCATGTGAAAACTGTCAACTTACCCTGAAATGTCTCCAGCACCAATATTTTTATTATTTTTATTTTTGTTAATCCTCACTCACATATATTTTCCATTGATTTTTAGGGAGAGCGGAAGGGAGAGGGAGAGACAGAGAGAAACATCGATGTGAGAGAGACACATTGATTGTTTGCTTCCTGCATGAACCATAACCTGGGGCAAGGAACATGCAACCAAGGTATGTGCCCTCGACTGCAATCGCACCTGGGACCCTTCAGTTCACAAGCGGACGCTCTACCCACTGAGCAAAACCAGCCAGGGCTCCAGCACCAATACTGAGTGTCTTCTCAGAGAGGAAACACCATGTTTCTTATCTGATAGCTGGTCTGCTGGTCACCAGGGGTCCCACTGAAGAGATAAGCCCCGCCTCCTCCCATGCCCCACCCCAAAGGAAGGTGGCTTCCCCTTGGGCCTGTCTGGGCAGGAGGATAAAGGGGCTCAGAGGGTCCAGGACAGAGGCAGACAGACCTGGCATGGTGAGGACACTGCTCAAAGCCCCATCCTCTCCCTTCCCAGGCTATGTCCCCGCCCCACATCTCCTCACTGGCTCTCCTCCTGCCCTCTCCCCCTGCAGATGCTGTGGCTGCTGGTCCTGACTCTCCCCTGTCTGGGTGGCTCCGTACCTGTGACCTCAGGTGGGTCCTGTCCCCCAAACCTGGCTTTTCTCCAAACCCCTGTCTCTGACCTCTCAGAGTCCGCCCCTGGGATGGGTGGCGATCCCCCTCTGAGGGTGGCTCTGGGAGGGACTGAGGATGGGGCCCATGCTGAGTGCCGGGCAGCGGTGTCTGGGTCCCTGATGGCTCCTCCTCTGCTTCCCCAGATCCCGGCCCAGGGACTGAGCTGGTGGGCATCGTGGGGGGGCATGATGCTGCCGATGGGGCGTGGCCGTGGCAGGTGGGCCTGTGGTTCTGGAATCAAACAAGTTCCCAGTGGATTCTCAGGTGTGGGGGCTCCCTCATCCATCCCCAGTGGGTGCTGACTGCTGCCCACTGCATTCCAGGGTAAGTCTGACTCTGCCAGCACCCGGTGGGGGGGGGGTGGACAGTGTCGGGAGGCATGTGATGTGTGTTGGGGGCAGATGCTGGGCTGAGTGGCTGCAGACCCCCCACCAGGATTCAGCTTCCTGGCGCTCCCCTTGCCCACCACAGAGGGGAGGTCTCTGGGCTCTGAGGGGCTGGCCCACTTTCTGCCACAGCCTCTCAGAAGCCTTTGTCCTTCTGTCCCCAGGAGAAACCCAGTGACTCGGCACTTTAAGGTCCAACTAGGACGAATGAGACCCTCATACAGTGACAGTGTGCAGGTGGCCAGGATCATCCGCCACCCCAACTACAGCCTTGAAAAGAAAGCAGTAGGTGGGGCGGACGTGGCACTTCTCAAACTGGAGGCCCCAGTGCAACCATCTAACCTCGTCAGGTGGATCCGCCTCCCACCAGCCTCCTCCGCAGTCCCCCCAGGCACACGGTGCTGGGTGGCTGGCTGGGGCCACATTGCTACTGGAGGTGAGAACCAGGTGTCACGTGGGAGTGGGAGGAGGAGACTGAGGGCGATGCAGGGGGCGGGCCGGGCTTTACAGAGGAGGCTCAGCTGGGGTCTGAGCTGGGTCCCTCCTTGGTCTCTCTTGGGTATAGGAGACAGACAGCTGGAGAGGAGTCTGTTCAGGAGCAGAGACCAAAGTAGCAAGAGTGAGGCATGGCCATGGGAATTTTTTTTTTAAATATCACCCAGGGATATTTCTTCTATTGATTTTTAGCTAGTGGAAGGGAAGGAGAGAGGAAACATCAATGTGAGAAGCCTATCTATTAGTTGCCTTCCCGACTGGGGCTGGGGATTGAACCTGCAACCCAGGTACTTGCCCTTGACCAAGAATCACACCTGGGATCCTTGAGGCCAGTGCTCTCACCACTGAGAAACACTGGCCAGGGTGCCATGGGCATTTCTCTCCCTCAATCTGCACCAGGCCGTGTCCTCCCTTCCGGGGGTCCCCGTTCTCCCTGAGTCTCGATAGTGGGATAGAGAACGAGGAGAGAGAACTTCAGTGACGTGCTCCAGGATTCACTGTTAAATGGACAAAGTCAAATTTGACAGTAGGGCCGCTCACTCTGCATTTCTTGGGGGAAAGCACCTGCTCTGATTTTTCCCAATAAAAATTATTTGTGCATAAAAAATATATTTCCCTGTTTCTTTTTGGAGCTTGGTGCCCACAGTGTCAGCCTAGAGATTATCAGCCCATTGGCCTCGAGTGAACCCAGACAGTTGGGGTCTTGGGTGACTCCCTGGGTTCCCCTGGGGGCACTGAGGCTCAGTCTGTGGTTCTAGAACCCGCGGCCTGTGACTGTCCGCCCCCTCAGGACCACAGGCTCACTGGGCTTCTTCTCACAGAGCCGCTGCCGCCGCCCCACAATCTGCAGGAGGTGGAGGTCCCCATCGTGGCGGATGAGACCTGTCGGCAGCAATATGGCAATGTTATCCAGGACGACATGCTGTGTGCCGGGAGCCGGGGCCGGGACTCCTGCCAGGTGAGACCCCCAGACTATGGCCTCCATCAGTTGCTCCTGCCTGCAGGGGCCCTAAGTACTGACCACCTGTGTCCTCTTCCCACAGGGTGACTCTGGGGGCCCCTTGGTCTGTAAATGGAGGGGCACCTGGGTCCAGGTAGGCGTGGTGAGCTGGGGAAATGGCTGCGGTCTTCCCAACTTTCCTGGAGTCTATGCCCGAGTGACATCCTTCTTGCCTTGGATCCGCCGTCATATTCGTTCCTCTCCTTGAGCCTAGGGGCCGGGCAAGGAAGCTGCCCATGAGATGAAGACAGGCTCTCCAGGGTGTCTGGGGGACCCTCCCTGCTCCCTCCCAGAGCCAGCTCTTCATTACACCTAAGGCCTCCCCCCTCACCCCCCACCTGCTCTGAGATCACCCCGCCTCAGCACCTCCATCAGCCTCTCTCCCCTGACAGGCAAAAGGGAGAGGTGGGGTGTGCTCTGAAGTCGGGCGGGCACTGCAGGACTCCTGCCTCCTCCCCACCCCCTGTAGCTCATTAAACTGTATGAAAAACTGCTCTGGACTCAGTGGACTTACCTGTGGGCGTGGTCAAGGCGATCAGTGGGTGGTCCGTGCTGCTGGGGGAGCCCAGGCTCTGGGAGGGGGACCAGGTGGGATGGGCAGCTATGGCTGCAGCTGGAAGAGGGCGACCTGGCGGCTCTCCTGGCTGGGGTGGAGGTGAGTCTGCTGCCCGGGGCTGGAGGCCACAGCCCGGAGGGCCGCCCCAGAGGGTGCAGACCGTCCCTGTTCCTCCTTCAGTGGCAGTCAGTGTGTCATGGAGGCTTTAATGACCTGGACATGGCCGCATGCAAACAGGAGGTGCTCTGTTTCCATGGTCACCGCTGTTCCCTCTGACCCCGCGGCACCGAACCCCCATTTTCCAATGTGATCAACTCCTGGGCCCAAATGAAGTGCAGCCTCATTTCCATGCAGATCCTCAGTCTCCGGCTCTGAGCTTCTCCCGAGCTGGGCGGACCTGCAGGGACCCGGGACCCGCCATCCTAAGTGACTGCCTGTCCACGGGGCCCTGTGTGTGGGCGGCTGCCAGGTGGTCCACACACATCCAGGTCCCCTGTGCCCCCCAGGAGGGTGTGGGCTGCCTGCCTTGCCATTGGGTTCTGGGGACTGTGAGTCTTTGCCGGGCTTTCCTCCCTGGGTGAGGGTGTAGTCAGACCTTTAGTGTTTCCAGGGTTAAGAATGAGGGTCTGAGTGACTCAGAGGCCAGCGCTCCCAGGGGAGGGAGAAGGACCTAGGACTTGGTGTTGGAGGGAAGGCTGGAGTGAGACACGCCTGGGCCTGCGGCTGTGTCTGCTGGCATGGCCACGGGGTGGACCCGCAGGGCTCTCTCCAGAGGATGAGAGGATGGGCTCAGGGCTGCTGTCCACCCCCCACCCCCACACCCCCCCCACCCCCCCGCCCCTCCCAACACTCTTGCCTGGAATCACCACCCCAGCAACTGGCTTCCTGGGCTCAGCAGTAAGGGAAGGTGGGCGGAGCCAGATGCCTGGGCTAGAGATGGACCAGAGGGTCTGTTGCCTATGGTCTCTGATATCTGTTCTGACTGAGCCCTGGGCCTGCAGAGGTGGGGGACACTGAAGCAGCAGGGCTTTGTCCCCCAAAAGAGACCCCTGCAGGTTAGGTCAGTGCCCATGGGGACCCTGCGGAGGGCCCACAGGCGTTGGCTGAGGTGACAAGAGCCACCTTCAGGGCTTGGAATGGGACTCCATGCAGGGCCATGCCCTTCCAGGTGGACATCACACCTCAGTCACCACCAAGCTCTCTCCCTGTGTGGTGTCCTGGGGTCGCAGTGACAGCCCCCGACTGGGGAGTGTGAGCTTAAAACAACACAAATGCATCCTCTTACCGGCAGGAGGGTAGTGGCCCGCAATCAAGTTGTTCTGGGGCCATCGCTCTTCCCAGGCTCCTGCCTCCTGCAGCTGCTGGTGGAGCTGGGACCCTTCCCTGTGGACAAACCCCTGGACCTCCACCCAGTCCCCCGACCCCACCCCTCTGTGCTCTCCGCATCCTCACCTCATCCTACAAGTAACCATCATTGGATTTAGGGCCTCCCCCCCTCCACTCTGACCTCATCTGAACTAGTTGCATCTGCACTTATTTCTAAAGCAGGTCAGGGTCTGAGGGACCGCACTGGTCCACACTGACTCCCTCACTGGTGAGGTTACAGGCCACCAGTCTGTGTGCTCCTGAGAGGGGGAGCGCACCCCTGAGGAGGCAGGGGCCTGGCCACAGGAAATAGTTAGGATTCCCACGGCCCAGCACCCAGGGCCCCAATCAAAACAACAGGCCAGTGAGGGCCTCTGCCCCTCTCAGGGAAGCAGCGTGCTCCCCACCTCACAGTGCCCTCCAGCCCGTGACGCTGGCCCCACAACAGGCTGCCGGCTCTGAGTGGTCCCAGCGCTGGACAGGGCTCTGCTGCAGGTCCAGCTGCACTGGCCTCACAGGACGCAGCAGACACGATGGTGGTAAAAGTATTGGTGATGGGCAAGCCCCGCGATGGGCAGGACAACACTGGCCATGCAGCCTGCACTGAGGACTATTCCTGAGATGTGAGTGACAGCTGCTGTCTGGGTACATTGAGCTCCTTATGTCTGGAGGCCAGGGAGTAAGATGTGCCACCATCTTGGTGGGACAATGAAACTGAGAACCAGGCAGAGGCAGGGCTGCTGTGTCACAATGGGGGGCAGGGAAGGTGAGGGCCCTTGTGTGTCCCTTGCCACCCCCTTGTCAATGTGATGGCAGGTGGACACGTGCAGCCGCCCGGCCTGAGAAGTCCATGTGACCAGAGCTCAGCCCCTCAGGGATGGGGGTCTGGGTCGTGCTACCAGGTAAGACCCAGAGTCCCAGTTAGTAGCAAAGGGTGGGATCCAGGTGGACAGTGGAGGGGCCCTGTTGGCCTCAGTTGTACCCTGAGCCTCTGCTTCCCAGTTTCCTGGGCAGGGACCCCTTGGTGGTCCTGCGAACGCCTCCTCAGCACACGAGGCAGAAGGTGGTGGACGCTGCCGGACACAGATGCGGGCCAGGTCCCCCTTTAGGACAGGACCTGATGGGAAGCCTGGCAGTTCCTCTGGCTGCCCCGCCCCGGCTGGTCCCTCTTGGCTGGCGCAGGGAGAGGCAAGGGCTGGCACTGAGTCCCAGTGGGGGCCGTGGCATCGGTCTCCCTGTGGGCTGGACAAGGTGCCATCAGCCTGCATTGTGCTCCAGCCTCGCCCTCTGCCCATCTCTGCTCCGTCCACCTGCCTCCCAGGTGCCTCTCCCTGACTTGTACCCACATGAAAGCCCTTCTCGGGGCACGTTCCAAGGAGGCCCCCTCAGAGGGCCTTGTGCAGGGCAACAGCTGGTGGCAGTGAGGGTGGCCACAGGCCACGTGCCAGGCAGATGGCATGCTCTAGTCAGATGGTGGCGAGCTCCACGATGCCTCACAGGGTCCAGCGGATTCAGGGGCTGCCCTGTGGCTCCAGGGGCCCAGCAGCAGCTCTGGGGCTTTGCCTCCCAGGGCCCGTCTGCCTGGGCCCAGCGCTCTGGGGCTTCTTCCAGCAAAGCCGCACCCTCTCAGAAGCTCTCCTTGCTCAGGCCGCCGGCCTGGCTGTGCTTTGTGGCTGAGATCCGTGCAGCCAGAGATGGCTGCTGCCCAGTGACAGCAGGTGGCAGGTCTGCGGGAGGCAGTGCCAGGGCCCAGCAGCAGCTCCTCGCCCCCTGCTGACTGATCCCTGACCTGGGGCGGGCCAGCGAGAAGAGCAGCTCTCTCTGCCCGTGGCCCAGCCAGGGGGCCCCGCCTGCCCTTCCTGTGCCAGGGGATGAAGGGGTGCAGAGAGGGTCCCAAGGAGGGTCCCTCCAGGTGAGGATGCCGCTGCTCAGACCCTGGCTTCTCCATCCCCACACGGGGACCCTGGCCCCTGGTGGTCTCACCCAGGCCCCTGCCATCCCCGTAGATGCTGGGGCTGCTGTTCCTGAGCCTCCCAGGCCTGGGGGGCTCCGTGCCCTCGTTCCCAGGTGAGTCCTGACTCCCTGTCCCCATCTTCTGCTCAGGCTGCCCAGGCCCCTCAGCATCAACTCAGGTGGGCCTCCTTGGTGGGTCCTGGGAGAGACTGAGTGCGAGGGGCCCTGCTGGGTCCCTGATGGCGTCCCCTGTGTTCCCAGGGCCCGGCTCATTGACTCAGCAGGGTGGCCCCGTGGGGGCGCACAATGCCCCGCGGGGAGATGGCCTTGGCAGGTCAGCGTCCGAAGGTACAATAAGGAGCTGGAGCTGTGGCAGCACCTCTGTGGGGGCTCCCTCATCCACCGCCAGTGGGTGCTGACCGCAGCCCACTGCACCCAGCGGTGAGCCACACAGCCCGAGGCGCCCTGGCAGGGGTGGGGGTGGGAAACTCACAGAGGGCTGATGGGGGGGGGGCTGTGGGCAGGGCCCCTGCTCTCGGGGGAGACACAGTTAGTGCAGCCCCAGCCCTGCTGCTGTGCCCAGACTGGCCCTGCCCCGGAGGCTCCTCTGAGAGGCTCCTGGTCCCTCTCCCCAGGGAGGACTGGGAAGCCTATGGCCTCAGGGTTCAAGTTGGGCGGCTGAGACTCTATGACCATGACACACTGACAAATGTGACTAAGATCGTCCGCCACCCCAAGTTCAACCAGAGCCTGTCTGCAGAGGGGGGCGCGGACGTGGCCCTGCTGACACTGGAGGCCCCTGTGACGCTCTCTGAGCGCATCGGCCTGGTCCCCCTCCCACCTGCCTCGCTGAGGGTCCCTGAGAGGAAGATGTGCTGGGTGAGCGGCTGGGGTTACAGCAGCCTCGGAGGTAAGGCTCAGGGACCCCGCTGGGGGTGTGGGCTCAGGGACCCCGCTGGGGGTGTGGACACAGGGCAGCCCGCTGGGGGTGTGGCTGTGGCTTTGCTGACAACACTTGATTCTCGGCAATTTGGTGGTATCCTCCGCCTTTTTCTTGTGGCAACATGTGCATAACATTATACATGACATGGTCAGTGCGCGGTTCAGTGGCGTTCAGCACGTTCACCATGTTGTGCGGCCTCGGCACCACCATCTCCAGAACTTCTCCTCCTCACACACGAAGCCTGGTCTCCATGACACGGTCACTGCCCCTCCCCAGGCTCTGCCAACCACGGAGCTCCTTTCCTCTTCTATGCATTTACCTGTTCTGGACGTTTCATGTAAATGTGAATCATGCAACGTGTGGCTTCCGCGCGTTTGCCTTCTTTCATGTAGCATGACGTTGTCAAGGCACATCTGTGCTGTAACCTGTGTCAGGACTGCATTGCTTTTTGTCGCTGAGTCACTTCCCACTGCGGGGAGGGAGCATTTTGTCGTCCTTCCTGAACGACAGACCGTCTCCACCTTTTGGCTGTTGTGAATCACGCTTCTGTGACCTGTGTGTTCAAGCACCGCCAGGGAACCTGTTCTCAAGTCGTTAAAACATTTTTCAATGACAGTTTCTATTCAATATTATTTTGAATTAGTTTGAGGCGTACAGCATGGTGGTTAGACAATCATATACTTTACAAAGTGTCATTCCCCCCAATATTTCCAAACCTACTGGGCACCATCCACAGCTATGACAATATTATTGACTATAATCCCTAATCTGTACTTCACATTCCCTGTGACTGTTTGGTAGCTACCAATTTGTTTCTTTTAATCCTTCCTTTTCCCCCTCAGGCAACCACCAGTCTGTTCCCTGATCTAGGAGCCTGTTTCTCTTTTGTTTGTTTGTTTGTTTTATTCTTTAGTTTCCACATATGGGTGAAATTATATGGTATTTGTCTTTCTGTGACTGGCTTATTTCACTTAGCATAATGGTAAGGTTTCTTTTTTTTATGGCTGAGTAATATTTCATTGTACATTCAGGATGGTGCAAAACTAAGTTTATAGTTGTTCATATGGAAAATAATACAATAATTAATAAATAATAATACAAGAAGAAACTCTATATTTTGCCTACTCATAACCGTAAACCTACTTTTGCCCCACCCTCTATGTACCACCGTATTGTTATCACTAGTCTATTGATGGGCACTTGGGCTGCTTCCATATCTTGGCTATTGTACATACGCTGCAATGAACATAGGGTGCATATGTTCTTCCCAATTATGTGTTGGGTTTCTTCAGATGTAAATCCAGAAGTGGAATGGTTGGGTCTTAAGGCAGGTCATTTTTAATTTTTTGAGGAACCTCTACACTGTCTCCCACAGGGCTGCACCAGTCTGCGTTCCCACCAGCAGCGCGTGAGGGCTCCCCCTTCTCCACATCTTCACCAAAACTTGTTGCTTGTTGATGTATTGATGACAGCCATTCTGACAGGTGTGAGGTGATATTTCATTGTAGTTTTAATTTGCATTTCTTTAATAATTAGTGACATTGGGCATCTTTTTATATGTCTGTTGGCTTTCTGTATGTCCTTCTTTTGCTATTTATATCTTATTTTCTACAATTTAATTTATTGTGATGACATTGGTTAACTAGATTATAGAGGTTTTCAGTGTGCGCTTCTATGGTACATCATCTGTATCTTGCATTGTGTGCCCATCACCCAATGTCACATCTTCTGTCACCTGTATTGACCCCTTTACCCTTTCCTCCCACCCCACCCCCTGTCCTCTGGTGACCACCATACTGTTATCTGTATCTATGAGTTTTGGTTTCTTTCTTTTTCTTGTTTGTTCATTTGCTGCTTTCAGCTTTATATTCCACATGCGAGTGAAATCGTATGGTTTTTAACTTTTTCTGTCTGACTTATTTGATTTGCATGATATTCTCAAGATCCATCCATGTTGTCCTAAATGGCTGTATGTCATGTTTTCTGACGGCTGAGGAGTATTCCATTGTAAACTTGTATCACACCTTTCTCCAATCATCTAGCAAAGAACACTTCCGCTGTTTCCATCTTGGCCACTGTAAACAATGCTGCAGTGAACGTAGTGGTGTATATATATATATATTTTTTATTGAATTCAGAGAGAAAGGGAGAGGATAAAGATATAGAAACATGAACGATGACAGAGAGTCATTGATAGGCTGCCTCTTGCATGCCCCCTACTGGGGATCGAGTCTGCAACTCAGGCATGTGCCCTTGACCGGAATTGAACTCGGAACCCTTCATTCCCCAGGCTGACACTAGCCGCTGAGCCAGACCAGCTAGGACAAAAGAGAGCCTTGCTGGGTAAAGTAGTCTTGGTTGTAGATTCTTGCTCTTTATCACTTTAAATATCTCATGTCAATCTCTTCTACCTGAAATGTTTCTGTTGAGAAATTGGTCTTTTGGGACCTCACTTGTCAGCAACTGTTTTCTCTTACTGATTTTAAGATTCTCTCTTGGTCTTTAGCCTTTGCCATTTTAATTATAATGTGTCTTGGTGTGGGCTCTTTGGGTTCATCTTGTTTGGGACTCTCTGTTCTTCCCGGGCTTGTATGTTTTTTTCTTCATCAGGTTGGGGAAGTTTGAAGTCATTATTTCTTCAAATAGGTTCTCACCCCTTGCTCTCTCTCTCCTTCTGGTACCCATCCCTATGATGCAAACGTTCTGCTTCATGTTGTCCCAGAGCAGCGGTCGCCAAGCTTTTGGACCTCACAGACCACCAGTTGGTGACCGCTGTCTCAGAGGTCCCTTAAACTATTCTAATTTCAAAAATCTTTTTTTGTTTTCGCTACTCTGATTAGGTAATTTCTGCTGTCTTATCATTTAAATTGCTAATTTCACTTTGTGCTTTATCTAACCTGCTATTGATTCCTTCTAGTGTATTCATATTAGATCTCATATTTTTCATTTCTGACTGTTTTCTCTTATGGTTTCTAGTCCTTTCGTTATGCTTACTGTCTCTCTATTGCAGTCCTCACTGAGCTCATCCACCTTCCACTACGTTACGTGAGCATCCCTAGGACCATTGTTTTGAACTCTGTACCTGGTACATGGCTTGTTTCCATGGCATTTAGTTCTTTTTCTGGGGATTTCTCCTGTTCTTTCATTTGGGGCATGCTTCTTTGTCTCCCCATTTTGGCCGCCTCTCTGTATTTGTTTCTCTGTGTTGGTAGATCTGCTATGTCCCCAGTCTTGGTAGGGTGGCTTTTTGGAGTACATGTCCTGTGGAGCTCAGTGGAGCAGTCTCCCTGATTCCCTAAGCTGGGTGCCCCAGGGATGTCCCTGGTGTGGGTTCTGTGAACCCTGCTGTTGGAGTTGAGTCTTGATTGTTGTTGGCCTGTGGTAGGCAGGGTTGACCCTCAAGCTGACTGACTGAGTATTGACCTGATCACACTGTATGAGCTGCTGTGAGTAGGCTGACCCCATGAAGCAGAATTGGCCCCAGCAGGGTCTGGTGCCTGCAGAGATCTCCCTTTCAGTGTGCCGCTTGTGGAGCTCATTGGTTGTTCTCTGCTGTGGGCTGGTTCTGGGGCCTCCAGGGAGGCACTGAGGTGCATGTCAATGTCAGACACTGCCTGTGACCAATCCTGGGCTGCCTGTTAGACGCTACGAAGTGCTCCATAGTTGGTGGCTCCCTCTGCCAGGCCTGGGTGCACGTGGGAGGGGCCAAGCTGCATACTGAGGCTGATTCCCAGCAACACCAAACCTGCGTCAGGACACAAAAGGCCCAAAGCACCCCAAAATCTGCCTCTGACTGCCAGTTGCCATTAGGCTCAGCCACTGATAGAGCCTCCAGCTAAGCTAGGTGCCCCAGGTATGTCCCTTGTGTGGGTGAGGTGAGCCCTGCTGTGGTAGTTGAGTTGCATGAGGTAGTTTCTCAATGAGTCACTGGGTTGGGGCGAGTGGTGCTCATCAGGTTCATACAGATTCAAACTCAGCGCTAGTGCTGGGTCTGACATCAGTCAAAAAAAGTCTCAGGGCACAACAAGGCCATCCACCACCATTACCAACACGCATCACCCACCTGGGGTCTTCAAATCTTTGCAGTGGGTCTCTGGGAGTCGTCAGAGTGAGGCCAGTAGAGTTCCTCAGGATCACACAGATTAGGATTCGCAGTGAGGAGGGAGGGCTCTGCACAGTGGGGTTAGTCGGGTGCCTGGGGAAATGGCCCTCGCCTCAGAGACACACAACTCAGTCTCTCCCTGTGTGTCTCCAACAGCCCTGGAGTCTGCGCAGGCCTCCTCCAGAGCTTCTGAGAAAGTCTGTGTGGGCCCAGGCTGGTTGCAGCTGGCAGACTCCCCAGCAGGGCATGAGCTTGGTCGGGCGGGACCACTGGGAGCCTGGAGGAGGTGGGGGCAAGTGCATTCCCCCAGGCTGATGCCCTGTGGAAGGGATGTTCAACTCAGAAAAGATGCCATCTGTGGGCATGTGGGAGAGGACTCAGCCCTGGATAATGAAGGCTGCCCCTCTAGCCCTCTCCCCAAAGCCATACAACCAATCTCTCCCTGTGTGACTCCTGTCCACTCTGGGCTGCTGTCGGTCCACTGGAGCCCAGTCAGGTTGAGTACCTGCCATAGAGATGTTTGTGCACTGGCCCTTTAAAAGGGCCTCCGGGTGCCTGGCAGTCCTCTGTCTCACTCTGGCAAGTGCAGTCCCCACGGATGTTCACAGCCAGATGTTGTGTAGCTCCTCTTCCAGGCACTGGTGTTCCAGGCTGGGAGCTCAGGATGGGGTGGAGACCCCTCCCTTCTCAGAGGGGACCTTTGCAGCTGAGGTGTCCCTCCTAACTCTCAATGCAGCCCTTTCCGTGTCTCCACCCTCCCTGTCTGTCTCCATGTGGCTTCTTCCATGTGTCCTTAATGAGGAGACCTCTTTTCAGCCAGTCTTCAGTTGGTTATTCAGGTTGAGTGTCTATAATTTAGTTGTGATTCCGATTTGGTCCTGGGAGGAGGTGAGTGTCACTTCTACCTACTCTGTCTCCATCTTGGATCCCTGTTTTCAGTTCTTTGGGGTACAGACTAGGAGTGGAAGTTCTGGGCCATGTGCTAATTCTACATTTGGTTACTAGAGGGGGGATTTCCTGTTGGGCCTACATGTGTGCAGAGCTGGGGTTTCAGGATCAGATTCATGGACACTGAGGACACAGGTGTTTGCTCTGCCAGGTGGACAGGCCCTCCCGAGGCTCTGCCTGGGTCCTCCCCTCGCCCCGTGGGGGTGTGTGGACCTTGATTGTCCTCCTGAGGATGAGCCACTATGGGAGGGAGAGGCAGGGCTTGTGTTCTCACAGTGCCCAGGTCCCTCAATCAGAATGAAACCCAACCCATCAGAGCAGAAGTGTATCCTGACTGTAGTGATGCATTTTTCTGGGGTGAGCCCTCATCCCTTCCTTTTCAAGGAGAACAATCCTGGGATAACTCTCTCCTCAGGCCTGTGGAGCCCAGACTGTGGCTGATGAAGTGCTGCGTCCTAGAACTGAATGGGTGCAGTGGATGCTGGGAGCTCAGTCCCAGGCCAGGTGTAGCTGTTCTACACCCGAGAGTCAGGGCCCTGTAGCACTGGAAACAGTACCTTGTTGTTGGGAAGAAGCAGAAGCCTGGACCAGCCCTGGTTCTCAGCCAGCCCCTCCCCACAGCTCCGAGGCTCTGGCCCTACCAGCTGCAGGAGGTGATGGTTCCCATTGTGGGGAACGAGGTCTGTAACCAGCGCTACCAGAACTCTTCCACCAACACTGGCCAGATCATCAAGGATGACATGCTGTGCGCTGGGAGTGAGGGCCAGGACTCCTGCCAGGTGAGCCCCACCTGCCCCGTCCTCTGTCCTCTGTCCCCTCCTGGCCCAGGGAATCGGGACTCAGAAGCTCCATGCAGTGGCCCGTGTGGAGATGTTCACTGAGTCCTGCCTCTCCCCACAGGGTGACTCCGGGGGCCCCCTGGTGTGCAGCTGGGAAGGCACCTGGGTCCAGGTAGGGATCGTGAGCTGGGGAAACAGCTGTGGTCATCACGACTTCCCTGGGGTCTATGCCCGGGTGATGAGCTTCATTTCTTGGATCCGGAAGTATGTCCCTCCGCCCCCTGGATCCTAGATGAGGCCAGGCAGGGTTCCCATGATGGGGAGACCCTCAATCTTCCTTGTTGACACCCCTGTTTCTTTCCCAATTCCAGCTGCATCCTCCCACCTCATCCTTCATCTCACCTTCCACAGTGTCAAGAGCCTCCTGCCCTCGGGGTCCCCTCCTGTCCTGACTTTGGGGTGGCAGACACAGGAGATGCTCCGCAGGCTGGTGTCTCACAGTAGGGGGTCCAGGACAAGGGGTCTGGGCCCATGGCCTCCTGCTCACCCTCTGATTCCTATTAAACTTGGACAAGCCACTCCAAGCCGTGGCTGAGATGGTGGCATGGACTCATCATGATGGTGACTGAGGGCGCAGTGGGGGCCTCCCTGAGAGTCCCCGGGTCCCAGGTCTCCGTGTTCTGGTGTGAGGAGGTTTCCAGGGCTCAGTTCCCTGTGATGGCATTTCTGGGAGCTCATGGGGGTTATGCTTGTCCCGGTTTCCCTCCCTCCACCCCTCCACTTCCTCTTCCTTTCTTCCTCCCCGACCTCCTTCCCCTGCTTCTTATTTTCCTTTTCCTCTCTTCTATGTTCTTCTCTCTCTCTCTTACTTCATACGTGTTACTTCCCTCCTCTCCTCCTTCCCTCCTTTAATTATCCGTGATCACAGGTGCCCAGCATGGACAAGGTCTCGGGAGCAAGGAGTCACTGAGTGGGTTCCTGGGCTCCTGAAACCCAGAGGGAGGTGAGGACAGACATAACCACAGCACCGCCTTGTTTGGAAAACAAGAGGCCACATTACTTTAAGCTTTCTCACACTTACCTCAAAAATGGGCACAAGCCCTCCTACATCTGGAAATTAAAAAAATATATTTCTAAAGAAATGTCAGAATGATTATTAAAAAGTATATATAACTCACAATGGTGAAAATCCCAGCTACTAACATTCACAGGGACATGGTGACTTGTACCTGGAGGGAAGTGACCAGTCCTTTCTGGATTTAGTACAAATAGGATAGAGAATGTCATGTTTAAGTCAAGAAGTGAGAAAAATTATGTCAGAGGAAACCGAAAGAGAGCATAAGGAATAGAATAAAAGATAGGCTAACTAAAGGAAGAAAGTCAGGGGTAATTTAAAACAAATAAAAGAAGCACCTGGACTAGATAATAAAGAAATTACAGGGTTGCAAAGCCAAAAGTGAGTTCCTTAAATCCAATGAAATAGGCAAACCTGTGGCAAGATCCATCAGGCAGGAAACATGGTGCACAAATAATATTAGTAATAAAGAGGTGACCAGACACATGGGCAGGGCAGAGATTTTTAAAACTCGGAAGAGGTTAGTATGAACAACCACATTAAACAAACTTGCCATCAGGTGAAATGGACCATTTTTAGGCGAGTATAACTCCTGAGAACTGACTGTAGGAGAAAGGGAAGAGGGACCAGATTTATAATCATGAAAGGCCTGCTTCCGGGAGGGGAACATCCACCCAGAACTAACATATAAAGTACAACACGGGGAGTTACCCACAGCCTGGC
The DNA here is from genome assembly GCF_000147115.1 of Myotis lucifugus. Taxonomy (NCBI): domain Eukaryota; kingdom Metazoa; phylum Chordata; class Mammalia; order Chiroptera; family Vespertilionidae; genus Myotis; species Myotis lucifugus. The sequence continues at coordinate 53,919 of NW_005872124.1, forward strand.
TTCCTGGAGAATTACACTAAGACTTCAAGGCCCAGCGATCTTCCAGGGACAGAAAGAGAGGCAGCTCCCGGGCACACTTTCTGGAGAACAAAACTAGGCCCATAGAATAAAGGACAATTTCAGGCCAATTTCCATTATGAACATAAATTGAAAAAATCCAAAGTAAAACATTATCAAACTATTTCCCAATGTGTAACATAATTACCAAATAACCCAGAAAGGTTGAAACCATTGTGGTTGAACACCAATTAGTGCAACTTGCCACATTAACGGTGCAGAAATAGATGATAAAAACCATGTTATAATCTCAATAGATATGGAAAAATGCAATTTTTTTTTTGGTTGATAAATTCAACCATAGTTTTTGATAAAACTCTTAGCAAACTTGGGCCAAAGGTGACTTCCTAAAGGTTGTAAAGGTGACTTTTGCCAGAGACACAGCAAACGTCTTGCTTGGGGTGGAGGGGCAGAACCTAGGGCGGGCATGGGGGGTGGCGGGGAGACACACACTCTGGAAGCCCCGCCCCTGAATGAGGGATGAAGGACAGGGAGGCCCAGACAGTGCAGGTGACTCCAGGCAGCACACAGCCTTCAGAAATACACAAAAGGTGTGAGGATCAGGGAGGAGGAGAGGAGACCACCAGGAGCAACACGGCGCTCTACATGCAACACCCAAGACCATCTGCTCACAATGTTAGAACTAGTATGAGGGCTGCGAGGCAGCTTTGCCCACCATTAACGCAGGTCCAGCGCTGAAATCCCACAGGCCTTCTAGACACTGCCCATGGCCACTGAGAAGAGGAATCAGTAAGATGGCATTTCCAGTGACTACTACAAACCA
>NW_005872124.1:55369-69892 GCF_000147115.1 Myotis lucifugus
CGAGGTGGACGATCCCTTAAGTTATAGGTTATATGAATGTCTAATAACTATGCTGAAGACCTGAGACTAATATAATGTTGTATGTCCGCTGTGATTGAAGTATTTTAAATTGTTATTTAAAAATAATAAATTTGATCAGATATTTAATAAAATATAGAATTTCAAAAAATTCTATTACTGTTAGAAATGAAATAAACAGAAAAAGTATGGAAAATAGAAACAATGCGCTATTTCGTGGTCCAGGTAGAGGCTGGGGCTGCCGGCTCCTCCATCCCAGGCAGGCTCTGTGTCTGGCCCAGGAAACTGAAGAGAAACAGCCTCTGCTCCAGGGACAAAACCCCCACCCACTCAGGCTCCAGCCTCTCGGCCCAGGCGTCCCTCATCAGAGACTGGCTGCTGTGGGGCCCTGAGCAAGGCTTTGACCTCTCTGAGCCTGGGTGTTTCTGTCTCAAAATGAGAAATGAGCCCTAGGTGATTTGGCTCAGTGGATAGAGCGTAGGCCTGGGGACTGAAGGGTCCCAGGTTCGATGCCGGTCAAGGGCATGTACCTTGGTTGCGGGCACATACCCAGTGGGGAGTGTGCAGGAGGCAGCTGATTGATGTTTCCCTCTCATCGATGTTTCTAACTCTCTATCCTTCTCCCTTCCTCTCTGTAAAAAATCAATAAAAATATATTTTTTTTAAATGAGGGATGATGTCTGCCCCTTATGGTGTGGGAGGTTGGGTGAGCAGCACAGGTCCAGCCTGGCCAGGTAGAGGGAGGGAGACCAGGCTGCCATGATGGGAGAATGTCAGGGCGGCCTCCAGGTTCGGCAGGGTGATGGCCACGCCCCCCCAGCAGACAGGCTCTGCTTGAACTTGAGCGGCAGGTGCTGGCCGTGATCATAGTCTCGGCTGCCGGACCTGGACCCTGTGTTTGGAAGCCCTGCCCCCATGAGGCGATGTCCTGCTGGGAGAACAGACAGATGATATGCTTTTGGAACAGGTGAGTCTGGAGAAGTGCATCGGGACAATGGGGCGCAGTGGGTGAATTTTGCTTCTCCGCTAACATTTGGAGATAGGAGGTAAGAACCTGCCAGGGGATGTTCCTACCCCTGCCGGGGTCTGGAGCCCAGGGCCCAGGGTCCCCATGCACCAAATGGCCCCGATGGTCCCCTCTACCTCCACCACCTGGGCCAAACCTCACACGGGCCAATGGCTAGGGGTTGAGAAAGGGTAGGTGCCAGGGATGCTGGACACACAGGACCCCAGGCACACACAGACCCAAAAAGACCGCGCGTTCAGGGTGTCTGGTTGGCGACCCCAATCCTGCCTTTCGTTGCTTTTCTTTATACTTTCCCAGCGGCACACATTGCTCCGGAGTCACGCAGGGGGTTTCCTTCCTGACTTGTGTCCCTGGAGTCTGCTGACGCTGGGGACTGCTGCTGGCACGCCCCCTTGTGGCTCCGTAGCCGTCATTACCGTACATCTTCCAGCACTGATGCTGGTGGAGCCTGCGCTTGCCACCAAGAATGAGGGAGAATGAGCAACTGTGCCCAGATGCAATGGTGCCTGTGTCCTGGGGGCCCAGACCACAGCTTTCCCAGACCCATGTCCATCCCACACTCGGCCCATGTGGGTGGGACCCTGGGTCATGCCCGTGTCGGGCCGCTGGCCACACATCTGCTGACTCCTGGGCCAGGGACGCCCTGGAGACCAGCCACACATAACTCGGGCGACTGCAGCAGGAAAGGGGTTTCAGGAAAGGGTGCTGGGTGCAGCTCCCACCCCCCAGGAAATGGGTCCATGTGGAGCCCTGAGGGTAGCTCAGCTGGTTAGAGCTGCGTCCCAATACACTAAGGGTGGGGGTTCAATCCCAGTCAGGGCACATGCAAGGATCAGCCAATGAGAGCATCAATAGGTGGAACAGCGAATCCATGTTTCGCTCTTCTTTCTCCCCCCACCCCCTTCCTCTCTTTCTCTAAAATTAAAAAATAAAAAATATTTTTTTAAGAAATAGATGCCGAGCCGGGATGGTTCTGCTGGAGAGTGAGCAGATGATGGCCGAACTAAACCCATTCCGAGGAAGGGCTCAGTGGAGGGCTTCGAGCCCTCAGACAACAAGTGTCTGTTAAGAGCAACTGATGGGAAAAAGAAGATTAGCACAGTGGTGAGCTCCAAAGAAGTGAATAAGTTTCAGATGGCTCATTCAAACCTACTGAGAGCAAACATGGATGGGCTGAAGAAGAGGGACAAAAAGAGCAAAGCAGCACAGTGAAGGGCTCCGGATTCCCTGCTTTCACCAACTAACCACCAAATTGCTATTTTTCCTTCGGTTTTTACTTTTGGCCACAAAACTAGGTTTCTGGTTCCCCTACATTAGCTGTTTTCATATGAGATTATGTTCGTTTTGGACAGAAGAGCTGTGATGTTTACAGGGTAGTCATAAGAAGCCAGTTTATTTTAGATCTGGCTAATTGGTCTATGTTGCCTACTTGTGTATTCCTGGATTTTAGTTATAGAATCTGCAGGCATCTGTGCGAAGAACAATGCATCATTAAACCTGTCTATTTATCAGCAAAAAAGAAAAGAAAAAGAAAAAGAAATAGATCCATGTAGAGCCTGGCTCCCTTTCCCGGGCACAGAGAGTTGGCACAGCGTCCCTTCAAAATCATGTCCACCTCCTTGCAGATGGAATGGAGTCAAGGTCATCCTGGATCAGGGTGAGTCCTGAGAGCCATGGCTGGTGCCCTTAGAAGAAAAGAAAGGGAGGGGAAGGCCATGGGAGACAGAGGCAGAAACCGCAGTGATGGTCTATAGGCCAAAGGATGCCAAGAATTACCCGCCAGACACCGGGAGAAGCACGAAACAGATCCTCCCTCAAAGCTTCTGGAAAGAACTCACCTGTTGACACCTTGATTTGAGATTTCTGGCCTCCAGAACTGTGAACAATTAATTCCTGTTCTTTCAAACCCCCCAGTTTGTGGTCCTTTGTTAGGCAGCCCGGGAATGCACCCGCCTGGCCACGGAGAAAGCAGGAGTGAAAGCTGTGTCAGATAAAGGCCAGGGGGCCCCCTGGCGACAGACAGGGGACAGCAAAGGCCTGGTGCTGAGGGGCGATGGCTCTTGGCACCAAGGAGGCTGGGCAAGGAGAGGATGTGAGGGAGTCTGGGCTGCCCCCTGTTTTCTCTGCCGCCTCCGCCAGGTGCAGCAGGACGTCTTGCGAGACTGTGAGCATTTGTCCAGAGGGTTGTCACAGCGCACACTTAAAGCTGGTGAACGTGTCCAGGTAAGTACACCCAGTGAGCCCGCCTTCGTGAAAAGAGGGAGAGAGCAGGCACCACCCACCCCCTCAGGCTGCTGGGAGCTTTGCTGGCAGGGTTCTCGGGATCACCCCTGTCAGAAAGGAAAACTTAAACACACAGGCGCCCGCAGAGCTTGGGGGGACATAGAGAAAGGGGACTGCCGTGTGCTGAGGGGGTGGGTTTGTTCATTTCCTGGGGCTCCCGCAACAAATGGCCAAACATGATGGATGAAAACACAGGAATGAGTTTATTTTCTCTCTTTTTATAAATTGGAGTGGCGGCCACCTCGCTGCGCTCCCTGCCTCCGCGTCCACGTTGCCTCTGGGCCTTTCCTAAAGACCCATGTGGTTGTCATTAGGGTCCCCTCCCGGCCCCCCTAATCCAGGGGAAGCTCCTCCTCCCAACTCCTTAATCACGTCAGGTGCCGGGTTATGTAATTTCCGTTGGTTCCAGAAATGAGGACCCAGACAGACCTGTGGGGGCCGCTGTTCAACTCCGACAGCGGGTGGGTACAAGCACATACATCCAGTCTGGAGACTCATCTAGCCGCGCTCCGTGAAGTTGGGCCCCTGGAAAGATAACCCAGAGGAGATTCTTGCACGAAGAATACGATCATGGATCATCGAAAGAGGGGAGCAGCCTAGCAAAGAGGAAGCAAACACCAGAAGTTCATTCAGCAACTCAGCGAGCCCCCAAAGGCACCACGTTGAGAGAGCAGACACATGGAGTAGGGCCCACGCCAAGAAGTTCGAGTTCAACAGTCGCCTGTCAATCGCGTCCCTAAATTGGAATTTAACAGTCGCCTGTCAATAGCGCCCCTAGGAGTCCAGGCAGCCCAGCCCCCACCTGCACAGCCACCAGGTGTGCGGGCACCTGTTCCACCAGCTGCCTGCCCTGACCACACCCCTCCTCCACAGAGAGCGTGGGCCCGGACGCGCCCCCGTGTGGCCACGAGGGTTAACTGCAGGCGGCCCTCTTCAAGCATCTCAGTGGGCCAGGTCAGCGACCAGCGGAGGACAGCTCCCCATGGTGCTGGCCAGAAGCCGGTCCCCAGGGCCCAGCACACCCAGCTCACCTGCCGGCGCGGCTCCCGGCTCAGGCCCCTGTGCCCTCTGAGGGGTCCCCAGTGGCTCAGCGCTGAGCCCAGCCCAGAAGCAGCTCCAGTTTTGTCCCCCCAGCCCCGCTCCAGCCACTTCCCCAAAAGCACCCGCCGTCCTGAGAGCCCTTCAAGGGCAAAGCTGTGTCTTCGGTTCATCCCTGGACCCCTGGCATGGAGTGAGCACTCGGTTTGTACCCCCAAACGTGAATAAAAAACTGCCCAAGTGAGGGAGCCCGGCCCACAAGGTGCGGCCAGCAGGGGGCGGCAGAGAGCAGAGGCCAAGAGCACTGAGATGGGGGGCGGGGGGAGGCTCGTCACAGCCCAGTGAATGCACAGTAGGGTCCCTGCAGACACTGCGTGGGTTCTGGAGCGGGTCGTGAGCAGCAGCCGTGGCTGTGATGCTGGCATCTTGACTAGGACAAATCGGCACAGCCTCGGGCTCTTGAAAGGTGACTTCTGATCTGGTGAGTTTTTCCCATCCCCATCAAGAGGGAGGATCACAGCAGCTTGTGGTCGCCTGGAGGGGACACGAGTGAGCACCCGGAGTCTAGCCCGTGATAAGCCAGCCATCCAGCAGGGCACCCCACGGGTCCTGCGCTCAGATGACATCACGGTCATTAGAACGGAGGAGCCGGTCTCTAGTGAGACACCTGCCTGGTGTGGGCGTGACTCACCGATGGCGTTTTTAGGGTGCAGTGCTTGGGGGTGACCGAGACACCCCTTCCAAGGTAAAGGGCAACTTATATGTTGCACCTCCTGCCAGCAAAAACAGAGGCACGGGGCACCGTTGGCTCTTGGAGGCAGTGTGTACACTAGGGAACACTAACTACTCCAATCTAGTTATCAAGTGAAAACCCACTGATCACTGCGGGTGTGGCATGGAGCCCAGAACAAGAAGGGATCTGCACAGCACAGGCGGGCGCAGCGGTACTGGTGCTCAGGCTGTGCGAGGCCTGAAGAGCACGGTCTCCCCAGGGTCTCCCAGCCAGCCGGGGAGAGCTGGCGATGGTACGCTGTGTCCATGGCTTGTGTCCCCTTGATGGGTACCTTCCCAGCTTCCAGCCTACCCTACTCCCAGTTCTCACTGCCAGCTGCTTCCACAGCCTCCCCACCCACCCCTCATCCCACAGCCCAGCACTTGTCCTGCCAGGCACTGCAGCCAGTCTGCTGAAGTCACCACCACCAAAGCACATACCCCCTTCACAAGCCCTGTGTGGTAGGGACCTGCCAGCCTGGCTTGCCCAGAACTGAGGGGTTTCCAGGAGGAGAGACTTCAGGACCTTATTATCCTATACTAGAGGCCTGGTGCATGAAATTTGTGCACTCAGGGATGGGGGGTGGGGGGGTTGTCCCTCAGCCCAGCCTGTGCCCTCTCCAAGTCCATACTTCTCACTCCTCACCACCCGCCTGCCACAAAAGTGGGAGAGGATTCCACCACCACCACTGTGCTCGCCTCGCCAGATGTGAGCCAAGCTTTTGGCTGAGCAACATTCCCCCTGTGGGACCACACTGACCACCAGGGAAAGCTCCTGCGTGGAGCATCTGTCCCCTGGTGGTCAGTGCGTGTCATAGCAATCAGTTGTTCCATTGTTTGGTCCATTTGTATATTAGCCTTTTATTATATAGGATAATAAAAACCTAATGTGATAAGTGTTTGGTCATCTGGTGATCTGTTCAACCAATCAAAGTATAATATGCTAATGATATGCTAAGGCCACTCAATTGCCTGGGAGACTCATAAACAGCAGCCACAGCATCTGCGGGGATGGCAGGGGCCTGGGTGAGACCACAAGGGGCCGGGGTCCCCGTGTGGGGATGGAGAAGCCAGGGTCTGAGCAGCAGCATCCTCACCTGGAGGGACCCTCCTTGGGACCCTTTCTGCACCCCTTCATCCCCTGGCACATTAAGGGCAGGCAGGGGCCCCTGGCTGGGCCATGGGCAGAGGGAGCTGCTCCTCTCTCAGGCCCACCCAGGTCGGGGGTCAGTCAGCAGGCAGCGAGGAGCTGCTGGGCCCTGGCACTGCCTCCCCCGGACCTGCCACCTGCTGTCACTGGGCAGCAGCCATCTCTGGCTGCACGGATCTCAGCCACAAAGCACAGCCAGACCAGCGGCCTGAGCAAGGAGAGCTGCCAAGAGGGTGCAGTTTTGCTGGAAGAAGCCCCAGAGCGCTGGGCCCAGGCAGCTGGGCCCAGGCAGGCAGGGCCCCAGAGCTGATGCTGGGCCCCTCGAGCCACAGGGCAGCCCCTGAATCCACTGGACCCTGTGAGGCAGCGTGGAGCTCGTCACCATCTGACTAGAGCATGCCATCTGCCTGGCACGTGGCCTGCTGAGGTCCTGCACATGCCCCCTGCAGAGTGCTCTCCAGAAGCTGCATGGAAAACCCTCTCTGCACCCCTTCATCCCCTGGCACAGGAAGGGCAGGCAGGGGCCACCTGGCTGTGCAGTGCAGCCTGGATTTCTTGTGGGTACAAGTCAGGGAGAGGCACCTGGGAGGCAGGTGGATGGAGCAAAGCTGGGGCAGAAGGCGAGGCTGGAGCACAATGCAGGCTGATGACACCTTGACCAGCCCACAGGGAGACCCAGGCCACGGCCCCACTGGGACACAGTGCCAGCCCTGCCTCTCCCTGCGCTAGCCAAGAGGGACCTGCCGGGGCGAGACAGCCAGAGGAACTGCCAGGCCTCCCATCAGGTCCTGTCCTGAAGGGGGACCTGGCCCATATCTGTGTCCGGCAGCATCCACCACCTTCTGCCTCGTGTGCTGAGGAGGGGGCCGCAGGACCACAGAGGAGTCCCTGCCCAGGAAACTGGGAAGCAGAAGCTCAGGGTACAACTGAGGCCGACAGGGCCCCTCCACTGTCCACCTGGATCCCACCCTTTGCTGCTAACTGGGACTCTGGGACTTACCTGGTAGCACGACCCAGACCCCCATCCCTGAGGGGCTGAGCTCTGGTCACAGGGACTTCTCAGGTCGGGTGGCTGCACGTGTCCACCTGCCATCACATTGACGAGGGGGAGGCAAGGGACACCCAAGGGCCCTCACCTTCCCTGCCCCCCACTGTGACACAGCAGCCCTGCCTGTGCCTGGTGCTCAGTGTCATTGTCCCACCAAGATGGTGGCACGTCTTGATCCCTGGCTTCCAGACACAAGGAGCTCAATGTACCCACATCTCAGGAATAGTCTTCAGTGCAGGCTGCATGGCCTGTGTTGTCCTGCCCCCCCGCGGGGCTTGCCCATCACCAATACTTTTATCACCATCGTGTCTGCTACGTCCTGTGAGGCCAGTGCAGCTGGACCTGCAGCAGAGTCCTGTCCAGCTCCGGGACCACTCAGAGCCGGCAGCCTGTTGTGTGGCCAGCGTCACGGGCTGGAGGGCACTGTGAGGTGGGGAGCACGCTGCTTCCCTGAGAGGGACAGAGGCCCTCACTGGCCTGATGTTTTGATGGGGGCCCTGGGTGCTGGGCCGTGGGAATCCTAAAGATTTCCTGTGGCCAGGCCCCTGCCTCCTCAGGGGTGCGCTCCCCCTCTCAGGAGCACACAGCCTGGTGGCCTGTAACCTCACCAGTGAGGGAGTCAGTGTGGACCAGTGCGGTCCCTCAGAACCTGCCCTGCTTTAGAAACAAGTGCAGATGCAACCAGTTCAGATGGGGTCAGAGTGGAGTGGGGAGGCCCTAAATCCAATAATGGTTCCTTGTAGGAAGAGGTGAGGATGCGGAGAGCACAGAGGGGTGGGGAGGACGGGCTGGAGGTCCAGAGGATCCTCCCCAACCAAGGGTCCCAGCACCACCAGCAGCTGCAGGAGGCAGGAGCCTGGGAGTAGCTGTGGCCCCAGAACAACTTGATTGGGGGCTCCTGGCCTCCAGCCGGTAAGAGGATGCATTTGTGTTGTTTTAAGCACACACTCCCCAGTCGGGGGCTGTCACTGTGACCCCAGGACACCACACAGGGGGAGAGCCTGGTGGTGACTGAGGTGTGATTTCCACCTGGAAGGGCATGGCCCTGCGTGGAGTCTCCATTCCAAACCCTGAAGGTGTCTCTCTCACCTCAGACAAGGGGAAGAGGCCAATGCCTGTGGGCCCTCCCCAGGGTGCCCATGGGCACTGACCACGCCCTGCAGGAGTTTATTTTGGGGACACAGCCCTGCTGGCTCAGTGTCACCCACCACTACAGGCCCAGGACTCAATCAGAACTGATTTCAGAGAAAAGAGGCAACATGCCCTGCTCCTCAATCTCCACCCAGGCATCTGGCTCCGCCCACATTGTCTTACAGCTGAGCCAGGAAGCCAGGTGCTCTGGCTGTGATTCCAGACAGGTGAGGTTGGGGGAGGGGGGACAGCCCTGAGCCCATCCCCTGGAGAGAGCCCTGCGGGTCCACCCCGTGGCCATGCCTGCAGACACAGCCCCAGGCCCAGGTGAGTCTCACTCCAGCCTTCCCTCCAACAACAAGTTCTAGGTCCTTCTCACTCCCCTGGGAGCCCTGGCCTCTGAGTGACTCAGACCCTCATTCTTAACCCTGGAAACACTAAAGGTCTGATTACACCCTCACCCAGGGAGGAAAGCCCTACAAAGACTCACAGTCCCCAGAGCCCAATGGCAAGGCAGGCAGCCCACACCCTCCTGGGGGGCACAGGGGACCTGGATGTGTGTGCACCACCTGGCAGCCGCCCACCCCCAGGGCATCGTGGACAGGCAGTCACTTAGGCAAAATGTGTGCCTGGACCCGGAGGGCGAGGGATCAGGGCCAGGCTGTGCTGTGTGACCCCCTCCTCCCTCCCTGGGCGGAGCAGATCCCCAAGGGGGGCCATCTGCATGGTGGTGCCTTCCAGCTGAGTCTTGGGCCTCATTTTCCCAGGAAAAGGCTTTCCTGGAGAGCTCCTGGCTGCCAGGAACCCAGACTTCAGTCCCGGGCACATGGGGGACACAGCTCCTGATCCGCCCGCCCTGGAGCTTCCACTCTCCCTAACTCGGAGTCAGGGCCTCCCCTAAGGACCGGGTCACAGTGAGAGAGGAGGGCTGTTCCACCCTGGTCTCGGGGGGCAGGGGTCCTGGCACGAAAAGGTCTGGAAGGCTGTCTGGAAGGCCACCACCCCATTGTAGAATCAGACTGGGGACCAGCCTGTAGCTGCAGGGTATGGAGCCCCGTCACCCACAGTACAGGCCACCTCAGGCTCCACAGGCCCTCTTGGGTCCTGGCCCCAACCTGCAGGTGCGGGACCAACCCCAGTCGGCACCATCCATGCCCCCCAAGTCCTAGTCCTGCAGGAAGTGCCTGGGGCAGGGGGGGCTCCACAGCCCCTTCTCACTCCCTGGATTTGAAACTGAAGCTCCTCTTTCCACTGGGAGCCCCTCCCACCCCCTGGAGAAAGGAGGGGCTCTGCAGAGCCTGAGGGGACCATGCACAGCAGTGTATCTCCAGAAGGGGTGCCAACGCCAGGACAGCAGCCTGGGGAGTTGGGGGGGGGGCGGGGGTCCCATCTCTTCCCTCCTCTCTGCTGCCTCCAACCAACCAGGACCCGGGAGCTGGGGAAGCAGGAGGGTGGGGACGGGGAAGAGAAGGACTGGCAGGTCCTGGGCCCCTGCAGGTCTGCCCTGCTTGGGAGAAGCTAAGAGTGGGAGACTGAGGGTCTGTGTGGAAATGAGGCTGCACTTCATTTGGTCCCAGGAGTTGATCACATTGGAAAATGGGGGTTCGGCGCCGCGGGGTCAGAGGGAGCAGCGGTGACCATGGAAACACAGCACCTCCTGTTTGCATGCGGCCACGTCCAAGTCATTAAAGCCTCCATGACACACTGACTGCCACTGAAGGAGGAACAGGGACGGTCTGCACCCTCTGGGGCGGCCCTCCGTGCTGTGGCCTCCAGCCCCGGGCAGCAGACTGACCTCCACCCAGCCAGGAGAGCCGCCAGGTCGCCCTCTTCCTTGCTGCAGCCATAGCTGCCCATCCCACCTGGTCCCCCTCCCAGAGCCTGGGCTCCCCCAGCAGCACGGACCACCCACTGGCCGCCTTGGCCACGCCCACAGGTAAGTGCACTGAGTCCAGAGCAGTTTTTCATGCAGTTTAATGAGCTACAGGGGGTGGGGAGGAGGCAGGAGTCCTGCAGTGCCTGCCTGACTTCAGAGCACACTCCACCTCTCTCTCCCTTTTGCCTGTCAGGGGAGAGAGGCTGATGGAGGTGCTGAGGCAGGAGGATCTCAGAGCAGGTCGGGGTGGAGGAGGGCGCTAGGTGCAATGAAGAGCTGGCACTGGGAGGGAGCAGGGAGGGTCCCCCAGACACCCTGGAGGGCCTGTCTTCATCTCATGGGCAGCATCCTTGCCCGGCCCCGGGCTCAAGGAGAGGAACGAATAAGACGGCGGATCCAAGGCAAGAAGGATGTCACTCGGGCGTAGACTCCAGGAAAGTTGGGAAGTCCGCACTTGTGCCCAAAACTCACCACGCCTACCTGGACCCAGGTACCCTTCCATTTACAGACCAAGGGGCCCCCAGAGTCACCCTGTGGGAAGAGGAGACAGGTGGTCAGTACTCAGGGCCCCTGCAGGCAGGAGCAACGGACGGAGGACACAGTCTGGGGGTCTCACCTGGCAGGAGTCTCGGCCTTCGCTCCCAGCACACAGCATGTCGTCCTGGATAAACTTGTTGATCCTGAGGTATTGCTGCCTACAGATCTCATTCGCCACCATGGGGACCTCCACCTCCTGCAGATTTTCAGGCGGCTGCAGCGGCACTGTGAGAAGAAGCCCAGTGAGCCTGTGGTCCTGAGGGGGCGGACAGTCACAGGCCGCGGGTTCTAGAACCACACGCTGAGCCTCAGTGCCCCCAGGGGGACCCAGGGAGTCACCCAAGACCCCAACTGCCTGCGTTCACTCGAGGCCAATGGGCTGATAATCTCTAGGCTGACACTGTGGGCACCAAGCTCCAAAAAGAAACAGAAATATATTTTTATCCACAAATAATTTTTATTGGGAAAAACCAGAGCAAGTTCTTTCCCCCAAGAAATGCAGAGTGAGCGGTCCTACTGTCAAATTTGACTTTGTCCATTTAATAGTGAATCCTGGAGCTCGTCACTGAAGTTCTCTCTCCTCGTTCTCCACCACACTATCGAGACTCAGGGAGAACGGGGACTCCCGATAGGGAAGACACAGACTGGTGCAGAGTGAGGGAGAGAAATGCCCATGGCACCCTGGCCAGTGTTTGTCACTGGTTAGAGCACTGACCCGAAGGGTCCCAGGTTTGATTGTTGGTCAAGGGCAAGTACCTGGGTTGCAGGTTCAATCCCCAGCCCAGGCTGGAATGGCAACTAATCGATATGCTTCTCACATCGATGTTTCCTATCGCTCTCCCTTCCACTCTCTCTAAAAATCATTGGAAAAAATATCCCTGGGTGATTTTTTTTTTTTAAAAATGCCCATGGCCAGGCCTCACTCTTGCTACTTTGGTCTCTGCTCCTTAACAGACTCCTCTCGAGCTGTCTCCCTCCTACACCCAAGGGAGACCCCGGAGGGACCCCAGCTCAGACCCCAGCTGAGCCTCCTCTGTAAAGCCTGGCCCGCCCCCTGCATCGCCCTCAGTCTCCTCCTCCCACTCCCACGTGTCACCTGGTTCTCACCTCCAGAAGCAATGTGGCCCCAGCCAGTCACCCAGCACCGTGTGCCTGGGGGGAATGAGGAGGAGGCTGGCGGGAGGCTGATCAACCCAACGAGGTTAGATGGTTGCACGGGGGCCTCCAGTTTGAGAAGTGCCACGTCCGCCCCACCTTCTGGTCCCTGCCCAAGGCTGTACTTGGGGTGGCGGATGATCCTGGCCACCTGCACACTGTCACTGTCTGAGGGTCTAACTCGTCCTAGTTGGACCTTAATGTGCCGAGTCACTGGGTTTCTCCTGGGGACAGAAGGCCAAAGACTTCTGAGAGGCTGTGGCAGGAAGTGGGCCAGCCCCTCAGGGCCCAGAGACCTCCCTCTGTGGTGGGCAAGGGGAGCGCCAGGAAGCTGAATCCTGGTGGGAGGTCTGCAGCCACTCAGCCCAGCATCTGTCCCCCAACACACATCACATGCCTCCCGACATTGTCCACCCCCCTCACCGGGTGCTGGCAGAGTCAGACTTACCCTGGAATGCAGTGGGCAGCGGTCAGCACCCACTGGGGATGGATGAGGGAGCCCCCACAATTGAGAATCCACTCAGAACTTATTTGATTCCTGACCCACAGGCCCACCTGCCACGGCCACTTCCCATCGGCAGCATCATGTCCTCCCACGATGCCCACCAGCTCAGTCCCTGGGCCAGGATCTGGGGAAGCAGAGGAGGAGCCATCAGGGACCCAGACACCGCCGCCCGGCACTCAGCATGGCCCCATCCTCAGTCTATCCCAGAGCCACCCTCAGAGGGGGACCACCACCCATCCCAGGGGCGGCCTCTGAGAGGTCAGTCAGGGGATTGGAGAAAAGCCAGGCTTGGGGGTCAGGACCCACCTGAGGTCACAGGTACGGAGCCCCCCAGACAGGGGAGAGTCAGGACCAGCAGCCACAGCATCTGCAGGGGGAGAGGGGAGGGAGGAGAGCCAGTGAGGAGATGTGGGGCAGGGACAGCCTGGGAAGGGAGAGGATGGGGCTTTGAGCAGCGTCCTCACCATGCCAGGTCTGTCTGCCTCTGTCCTGGACCCTCTGAGCCCCTTTATCCTCCTGCCCAGACAGGCGCAAGGGGAAGCCGCCCTCCTTTGGGGTGGGGCATGGGAGGAGGCGGGGCTTATCTCTTCAGTGGGACCAGTGGTGACCAGCAGACCAGCTATCAGATAAGAAACATGGTGTTTCCTCTCTGAGAAGACACTCAGTATTGGTGCTGGAGCCCTAGATGGTTTGGCTCTGTGGGTAGAGCAACAGCCTGTGGACTGAAGGGTCCCAGGTTCGACTCCAGTCAAGGGCACATACCTTCGTTTCAGGTTCCTCGGCCCTGGTCAGGGTTCATGCAGGAGGCAAACAATCAATGTGTCTCTCTCACATCAATGTTTCTGTCTCTCCCTCTGCCTTCCACTCTCCCTAAAATCCATAAGCATGTCCTCGGGTGAGGAGCTAAATAAATGATAAATAATCAGATGCTCTGAAACAACACAGAGCAGAGGTACAGATGGGATGGGGGCAGGCACCTGAGCCAAGAGTGGGATGAGGCGGGGGGAAGGAGAGCAGCAGGCCCAGTGCACCCTTGCCCCACTCCTTCTTTTGAGGTTCACAGTGTCCCCCAAAAAGGACAGACTCACTGGACCTGCAGACAGAGTTAGCCAGCAACACCATGAGATGGGGGAGGCAGCTTCCGTGGAACCTTTGGAAGGAGTGGGACCTGCTGACACCTTGATTGTAGACTTCCAGCCTCCAACACTGTGACAGAATAAAGTTTCATTTAAAGGTCCGGGTCTGTGGCATCAGTATCGGCCGCCCCAGGACACTCAGGCATCTGCTCAGCTGTCCTCATACATTCTATGCATGATCAAGCTTTGCCAAAATGCACAGGAAAGGGTGTGAGAGGTGCCAATTTAATGCTACTTCTCCTCACCTCTCCTCACCTCTTGCACACGCCTGCACCCCCACAGCACTGGGAGCCAACCCCCCTCTCACACTCCATGCTTTCTGAATGGAGGAGTCCGTCCCCAAAGTCCAAACACAGGCAGAGGCCGGCCACCCGCCAGGGACAGACTTTTCTGCCCTTTGACATTCTGAGAATCATTCTCCACCAAGCATGGGACAGGACCAGACAGTGGTTTGAGAGAAGAAGGAGGAGGGGTTCCCACACCTGAACCACACCCGGTCCTCTGTCCCCCGTGAGCCCAGTGAGGAGACCATCAAGGGATGCTTTGCAGCACTTAGATGAGCTCAGGTCTCTAGAAACCCATCATTCCCTCCTGGGCCAGAGTCCCTGTCATCCTGGCTGAGATGTTGGTGTCTCCGGGGGCACCCAGAATCCTCAGGGGACACTGGGGATCTCGACAGGAAACAACCAGGATCCAACATGGCCAGGGGGCCCCGTGGTGGGGGGAGTGAGCACCCAGGAGGGAAAGGGCTGGGCTCCCAGACCAAGCAAGTCCCACAGGCCGAGGGGGGAGACCTCTGGGTGCTAAGGGGGCTTCCTCCCTCCCTGCCTCTGGTGTGGACAGAGCCC
>NW_005872124.1:71508-78714 GCF_000147115.1 Myotis lucifugus
AGGAGAAGATACCGCATTTATGAAACAAGGATTACATACTGTTTTCTTCTCATATCAGATAATAACCAAGCAGATCATAACCAAGTGCCCTTGGACATTCAAAATATAACAAATTAGCCTGGGCAAGTGATTCAATGGTTAGAACAGTGGCCCACCCGCCAAAGGGTGACTGGTTCAATCCCCGTGTGGGTTCCATGTGTGGGAGGCAACCAAGCAATGTGTCTTTCTACCACTTCTCTCTCTCTCTCTCTCTCTCTCTCTCTCTCTCTCTCCCCATCTTCCTTCCCTCTCCTTCCCTTCCACTATCTCCAGAAATCAATGGAAAATATATGCTTGGGTGAAGATTAAAAAAAAATTGTAATAGAACAACAAAAAACAACAACAAAAAAATGGGCCTTCTTGTTCTTTTAACACCCTGAAAAGAAAAAAACACACGTGTGCACAGCTGGCCCACCACTGAGGTGGCAGCAAGTGAGAGATGTCAATCAGTTCTGATGGGCAGAGGCAGATGGAGGAGGGGGAGGGGCACACAAATGCCTGCTGACAGGGGCTTGTTCCCATAGAGGGCCCTTCACACCCACAGAGATGCTCAGGATGTAGAAGCCAACTGACCCCAAAGGAAACTGAGCAGGAAACGTACAAAGGACAATGTTCCCTGGAAACTATGTTCAGTGAAATGAGCAGTCGCAGAGGCCACACAGTGTGCTTCTGTTTATGTGAACCTGGAACCGGACAACCAGTGGGTCCAGGCTGCCTGTCACTACCTGAGCCAATTCAGCAGAGATGGGGTGGAATCATGTAGGAGTGTTTATTCCAGTCTGGCGGCAGGAGGGGAGAGCAGCAGGTCACCCACAGAAATCTGCTCTGCACCCCACCATGAGCCACTGCTTATATCGGGTAGAAGGACAGAGATGACGGGGAAAGTAGGAAGGACAGGCATGGGAACGAGGGCACGGGGTAATCATTACAGGTTACAAGTCATGCGGGCTGGGGGTTTAGGGGTCTCAGAGGGTGGATTGCTCCGGGCACCCGGGACCAGATTACAGGTAATAGGGGCTGAGGGTTGTAGAGAGCAGGTGCCTCTGGGACTAGATGATCTCAGTTACCAGGTGGTAAGTCTCTCCATTAATGACAGACAGTTCTTCGGACAGGAGGAAGGACTGCATTCCCGTGCAAGCTGCCATGGCCCAGGGCGCACACTCCCAGCCAGGTGAGAATGTGCTTTCTCTAATCAGAACAGAACCATCATGAGTAACAGAGCATTGGTAACATTTCTTATAATTACATTGAACAAACGCATTTTTCTATGACAAACATTGGAACAAAAACATTTGTTGACATTTTCATGAGATTCACACAACCTTGAGATTAGATATTATAACCTCAGTTGTTAGAATTTACTGATCGCAGACACTCCTTACTCTCAATTCATTAACATTTAAGAAGACTTATATTTCTTATCAAGCAACTGCAAACATCTAAACTTTATAAAGAAGTTTGTTCTTTTGGCTCATGACCAAGAACTTCAGTTCAGAAGGCAACTTGATCTTGAAAGTGTTAAAGAGAATAAAACGGGGCAGAGAAAACTTATGTGCTTAGCAGTTTTCTTGCAGAAAACTTGCAGCCTTGAGTGCGGCATAGCCTAGATAACCACTAGACCTCTGGCGACGGGAGGAACCAAGGACCGGACCCTTATGTCGCAGAACTGTTTGCATCCAGCAGAAGGTAACAAAACCCTGCCTCCCCCTTAACCCTGCCTCCCCCTTCAGTCACAGCCTCAGCCCACCTGCACCCAGGTGCCTGAAATAAAGTTCTTTTGATACATGATGGCCTTGTATCATAGGTGAGTGACCCTGGCCCACTCTGAACATTTCAGATCTTATTCATCTTCAATCAGGTGCTCAAAGGGAAGACACTGGGGAGGGAAGAGGGGAATCTACCTAGTGCCAGTCTAGCACTTTCTCAGTTTTTGTATCAACAAAATATATTTCACTCGCCCTGGCTTGTAGTAGTCACTGGAAATGCTATCTTACTGATTCCTCTTCTCAGTGGCCATGGGCAGTGTCTAGAAGGCCTGTGGGATTTCAGCGCTGGCCCTGCGTTGATGGTGGGCAAAGCTGCCTCACCGCACTCATACTAGTTCTAACATTGTGAGCAGATGGTTTGGGTGTTCCGTGTAGAGCACCGTGTTGTTCCTGGTGGTCTCCTCTCCTCCTCCCTGGTCCTCACACCTTTTGTGTATTTCTGATCACTGTGTGCTGCCTGGAGTCACCTGCACTGTCTGGGCCTCCCTGTCCATCATCCCTCATTCTGGGGCAGGGCTGCCACTGTGCCCCAGGTAAGCAGGACGTTTGCAGTGGCTTCTGGGAAAACCACCCTTATCGAATTAGGAAGTCACCCTTGGCCCAAGTTTGCTAAGAGTTTTATCACAAACTATGGTCGAATTTATCAACCAAAAAAAATGTACTTTTCCATATCTATTGAGGTTATCACATGGTTTTTATCATCTATTTCTGCTCCGTTAATGTGGTAAATTGCACTAATTGGTGTTCAACCGCGGTGGTTGAGACCTTCCTGGGTTATTTGGTAATTATGTTACACATTGGGAGATGGTTTGATAATGTTTACTTTGGATTTTTTCAATCTATGTTCATAATGGAAATTGTCCTGAAATTGTCCTTTATTCTATGGGCCTTGTTTTGTTCTCCAGAAAGTGTGCCCGGGAGCTGCCTCTCTTTCTGTTCATGGAAGATCGCTGGGGCCTTGAAGTCTTAGTGTAATTCTCCAGGAAGCCAGGCTGTGGGTAACTCCCCGTGTTGTACTTTATATGTTAGTTCTGGGTGGATGTTCACCACCCAGAAGCAGGCCTTTCATGATTACAAATCTGGTCCCGCTTCCCTTTATCCTAAAGTCAGTTCTCAGGAGTTATACTCGCCTAAAAATGGTCCATTTCCCCTGATGGCAAGTTTGTTCAATGTGCTTGTTCATACTAACCTCTTCCGAGTTTTAAAAATCTCTGCCTTGCCCATGTGTCTGGTCACCTCTTTATTACTAATATTATTTGTGCATCATGTTTCCTGCCTGATGGATCTTGCCACAGGTTTGCCTATTTCATTAGATTTAAGGAACTCACTTTTGGCTTTGCAACCCTGTAATTTCCTTATTATCTAGTCCAGGTGCTTCTTTCATTTGTTTTAAATTACCCCTGACTTTCTTCCTTTAGTTAGCCTCTGTCTTTTATTCTATTCCTTATTCTCTCTTTCAGTTTCCTCTGACATAACTTTTCTCACTTCTTGACTTAAACATAACATTCTCTGTTCATTTTCTGATCATTTCCCTCCAGATACAAGTCATCATGTCCCTGTGAATATGAGAAGGTGGGATTTTCACCATTGTGAGTTGTATATACTTTTTAATTTCATTCTGACATTTCTTTGGAAGTATAATTTTTAAATGTCCAGATGTAGGAGGGCTTGTGCCCATTTTTGATATAAGTGTGAGAAAGCTTAAAATAACCAAGTACCTGTTGTCTTCCAATACAAGGCAACTGTAAGTGACCTCTGAGAACTGAAATTCAGGCTCAGTATTTACCAAAGAAGTAAACAAAGGCCGAGAAATAAAATGTCCAGCGTCAGTAACAAAAGGTGGTTTACAGGACGCCCCTCGTAAATTCAGACAGTGAACTTGGCAAGTGGCCTTGTCACATGGTGTTCCGCTGTGATCTGCTCCTGTTCAACGTCTATCAAAGTCATATGTGACCATATAACTGCAAGTAATATGACCTTCCCAATCCATGCAACTGAACAACCACACACACACACACACACACACACACACACACACACACACACACGCATACATGCACGTATTCCCACACACATGCAGACGATGATGCATGGGCACACGTGGAGGGAGGCCCTAGGAGGCTCCAGGGCAGGGAGACCAGCCTGGGGCTGAAAACTCAGTCCTGGGTGGCAGTGTGCCTGCGGGACCCTGAGCTTCCAGCCTCTTCCCCAGCCTGCCCTGGAGCCAGGGGAGCAGCCAGGCCACTGCACCTGGCACTGCTCCTGGCAAAACTGATCTCCTCAGGGGAGAGCAATCCAACTACCAACCAGGACACTGGGAATGTCCCACAGGGAGGCGGCTGCACCTCCAGCTGCGGGGCCTGTGCAGTAGGAGCCCAGCAGGCAAACCCTAGGGAATCCAGGTGATGCCAGTCAAGATGCTCACCCATTAGAACACGGTGGGGACCAGGGGGCCTGGGTCTCCCGGGGGAGGGAGCGTGGAGAGTGGAGAGCAAGCAGGAGGCAGGAGAGGACGGTGCAGGTGGAGACCCGACAACCTGAGTGTCACAGGCTGGCACCCGGGTCTAGGACAGAGGGCCTGGCTGTGGGAGGACAGCCACCAGGAGAGGCTCCAGGGAGCAGCACACAGAACTCGGGGGCCTTCGTCAGAGCCCCAGTGGGAACTGCAGAGCTAGAAGCCGGTCCCAGGTGCTGCCCTCGTGGACACAAAGCTGCCCTGTGGCCTGTGTCCCTCTGAGCCGTCGGGCAGAGTGAGTGAGGTCAGTGTCATTGTCAGTGTGGTCACAGTTGTCCCGTGGTTGGTGGGGCCCGAATGGGACAGCCAGTGACATGAATGAGGGCCTCCATGAGCCATCCCTGCCCCGGGCCCAACACTTCCATTGTGACCCCTGAGGACCCGTGGACACCGGCACATTGCTGCCCCCTCAGGACCCCATCCCGCCCTCGCTGGTCCAGCCTTCACTGCAGTGTTGCAAAAGGGGCTGTTAGGTGACAGAAGCTGTGCCCTTTGCCCACCTGCCCTCAGCCTTCCCCTATCAGGGCTCAGACATCCTCATCACAGCCCCGGCTTTGATCCTGACCCTGATGCCCACGCTGCCCTACCCTCACTCTGTGCATCCATTCCTGTCACTCAGACCCAGCACCCTGGGACCCCCAATGGCGGCCTGAGGCCCGAACGACTCCTGCTCAGAGCAGTGCAGGGCACTGCCCCCCCCCCCCACACACACACACAGCTGCTGGCCTGAATGCCCACATGCACTTTATCTCAGCATCCCCTCTTCTTATTTTTTTTAATCCTCACCTGAGGGTATTTTTTCCATTGATTTTTGGAGAGAGTGGAAGGGAAGGGTAGAGAGAGGAGAGAGAAAAGCATCAATGTGAGAGGCATATCAATTGGATGCCTCCTGCAGGCACTCCAACCCGGGGCTGGGGATCAAACCTGTAACCCAAGCACATGCCCTTGACTGGGAATCAAACCCAGGCCTCTTCGCTCTGCGGTCCGACATCTCAACCACTGAGCCAAACCAGCCAGGGCTCCCCTCTTCTTTTTAAATTTATTTGCAGATACACACCACGTCATAAATACAGAGACCATGACAGCTTTGTTTTTTTCCTTATTAATTTTGTCCCCAACCCACAACCCCCTCCCCTTGGACAACCACCCACTTGTTCTCTGTATCTATGAGTCTGTTTCTGTTTTCTTTGTTCATTTGTTTTGTTCTGTTTTAGATTCCACACATGAGTTGCTCATTTCTCAACATCTTTGCAAACATGTGGTTTTATTGCACTTTTTCATTTTCTCCAATCTGATGAGTGTGACACTGCATGTCCTTTTATTTCCCTCAGGTTTCCTCTGATTATGAAGGAGGCCCGTCAATGCTTATGGCCACTCAGGGGTGTCTTTTAAGAATGGCATGCAGTGTGTTTTCCCATTAATGCCTTGATTCCTTTGTCCCACACCATTCCTCCGAATTAGTATTTCTTCTTCCTGTAATGAATCCTTAAATAGTTCTGTTAATGAGTGCCTGCAGGTGATAGGACACTGTTCGTGTCTTCTGTTTTGTAATATCACTTTTTCCCTCAAAATTGTGTGACAGTTTACCTGGGAATAAAATTTTATGTTGATGGTGATGTTTCCTCACGACTTCCAAGGAATTGCTCCAGGTTCTCCTTCCACCTCCTGTTGCTGATCAGCAATCCCCTGTGTCTGATAGTCATTTTTTTTTAGGTTAAACTATCAGTTGTCTCTGCTGGCTTCTAATGATGACAATTTGCAGTTTTACCAAAATGGATTTAGGTGTAGAATTTATTTGTGTTTATTCTGCTGAATTTCACAGGGCATTTTCCACTGAAGGTTCACAATTTTTCTTTGATTCTAGAAAATTCTCAGATATTTATGTACCAACATGATGTTTTAGTTTTTCAAGACAGTTTTTTTAAGTTGCTAATAAGGGGTTCTGAATGTCTAATGAGCCTCTGAAGTTGGAGGCTCTCAAACCATCTACCAAGATGCTCTTTCATATTTTATGGAATTTTTAAAGATTCCTCTGGTCCTGGATATGCTGATGGGGGAGAACCAAACAAGCCAACATTCAAGCTCACTCTGGAGAAAGGGCCTCTGCACGCTCAAATACCTTTCCAAGCTCAAGCATCAGGTCCCCACCACCTCTGTCCCCACCACCTCTGTCCCCACCTCCACTGTCCCCACCTCCTCTGTTCCTCTGCCCGGAGCACCCCTTCCCCCTAATGCCCACCCTTACTTGTGCTTCATGAGCTGGGCCTGGCAGCTCAGCCCTGTCAAACCCTCCTGGCAGGTCCAGGCTGGACACCCCCTGTGTCCCCCCAGCTCTGTGTTCAGCACTCACCTCCACACCGTGTCCCACACTCACTGCGGTGCTGTGGTTATGTCTGTCCTCACCTCCCTCTGGGTTCCAGGAGCCCAGGAACCCACTCAGTGACTCCTTGCTCCCGAGACCTTGTCCATGCTGGGCACCTGTGATCAAGGATAATTAAAGGAGGGAAGGAGGAGAGGAGGGAAGTAACACGTATGAAGTAAGAGAGAGAGAGACGAACATAGAAGAGCAGAAAACGAAAATAAGAAGCAGGGGAAGGAGGGAGGGGAGGAAGAAGGAAGAGGAAGTGGAGGGGTGGAGGGAGGGACACCGGGACAAGCATAACCCCCATGAGCTCCCAGAAATGCCGTCACAGGGAACTGAGCCCTGGGAACCTCCTCACACCGGAACACGGAGACCTGGGACCCGGGGACTCTCAGGGAGGCCCCCACTGCGCCCTCAGTCACTGTCATGATGAGTCCATGCCACCATCTCAGGCCACGGGTTGGAGCTGGCTTGTACAAGTTTAATGGGAATCAGAAGATGAGCAAGGAGGCCATGGGCCCAGG
>NW_005872124.1:79488-86093 GCF_000147115.1 Myotis lucifugus
GCAGCTGGTAGGGCCAGAGCTGCGGAGTGTGGGGAGGGACTGCTGAGAACCAGGGCTGGTCCAGGCTTCTGTTCCTTCCCAACAACAAGGTACTGTTTCCAGTCCTTCTGGGCCCTGACTCTTGTGTCTAGAGCAGCTACACCTGGCCCTGTGACTGAGCTCCCAGCATCCACTACTCCCATTCAGTTCTAGGACGCAGCACTTCATCAGCCACAGTCTGGGCTCCACAGGCCTGAGGACGGGCACTGAGGCGAGAGTGACCCCGGGAATGTTCTCCTTGAAAAGCAAGGGATCAGGGCTCACCCAGAGAAATGCATCACAACAGGCAGGAAACACTTCTGAGCTGATGGGTTGGGTTTTCATTCTGATCTAGGGACCTGCCTCTCGCTCCCAGACTGGCTCACCCTCAGGAGGATGATCAAGGTCCACACACCCCCACGGGGCGAGGGGAGGACCCAGGCAGAGCCTCGGGAGGGCCTTTCCATCTGGCAGAGCAAACACTTGTGTCCTCAGTGTCCATGAATCTGATCATGAAACCCCAGTTATGCACACATTTAGGCTCAACAGGAAATCCCCCCTCTAGTAACCAAATGTAGAATTAGCACATGGCCCAGAACTTCCACTCCTAGTCTGTACCCCAAAGAACTGAAAACAGGGATCCAAGATGGAGACAGAGTAGGTGGAAGTGACACTCACCTCCTCCCAGGACCAAATCGGAATCGCAACTAAATTATAGACACTCAACCTGAATAACCAACTGAAGACTGGCTGAAAAGAAGTCTCAGCATTAAGGACACGTGGAAGAAGCCACATGGAGACGGCAGGGAGGGTGGAGACACAGAAAGGGCTGCATTGAGAGTTAGGAGGGACACCTCAGCTGCAAAGGTCCCCTCTGAGAAGGGAGGGGTCTCCACCCGGTCCTGAGCTCCCAGCCTGGAACACCAGTGCCTGGATGAGGAGCTATAAAACATCTGGCTGTGAACTCAGTGGGGACGGCACTTGCCAGAGTGAGACAGGGGACTGTCAGGCACCCAGACGCCCTTTTAAAGGGCCAGTGCACAAACATCTCTATGGCAGGTACTCAACCTGACTGGGCTCCAGCGGAGCAACAGTGGCCCAGAGTGGACGGGACCCACCCAGGGAGAGATTGGGCTGTATTCCTCTTTGGAGAGGGCTGGAGGGGCAGCCTCCATTAACCAGTGCCGAGTCCCTCTCTCACACGCCTTGTATTGGAAGACAACAGGCTACATTGTTATTTTAAGCTTTCTCACACTTATATCAAAAATGGGCACAAGCCCTCCTATATCTGGAAATTTTAAAAATATAATTCTAAAATATAATTTTAAGAAAATTAAAAAGTATATACAATTCACAATGGTGAAAATCCCAGCTACTAATATTCATAGGGACTTGGTGACTTGTACCTGGAGGGAAATGACGAGTGCTTTCTGGATTTAGTAAAAATAGGACAGAGAATGTCATGTTTAAGTCAAGAAATGATAAAAGTTATGTCAGAGGAAACCGAAAGAGAGCATAAGGAATAGAATAAAAGACAGGCTAACCAACGGAAGAAAGTCAGGGGTAATTTAAAACAAATAAAAGAAGCACCTGGACTAGATAATAAAGAAATTACAGGGTTGCAAAGCCAAAAGTGAGTTCCTTAAATCTAATGAAATTGGCAAACCTGTGGCAAGATCCATCAGGCAGGAAAACTGATGCACAAATAATTTAAGTAATAAAGAGGTGACCAGACACATGGGCAGGGCAGAGGTTTTAAAACTCGGAAGAGGTTAGTATGAACAACCACATTAAACAAATTTGCCATCAGGTGAAATGGAC
Organism: Myotis lucifugus; assembly: GCF_000147115.1. NCBI lineage: Eukaryota > Metazoa > Chordata > Mammalia > Chiroptera > Vespertilionidae > Myotis > Myotis lucifugus. The sequence goes on from NW_005872124.1 coordinate 81,328, forward strand.
CATTTTTAGGTGAGTATAACTCCTGAGAACTGACTTTAGGAGAAAGGGAAGCGGGACCAGATTTATAATCATGAAAGGCCTGCTTCTGAGAGGGGAACATCCACCCAGAACTAACATGTAAAGTACAACACGGGAAGTTACCCCACAGCATGGCTTTCTGGAGAATTACACTAAGACTTCAAGGCCCAGCGATCTTCCAGGGACAGAAAGGGAGGCAGCTCCCGGGCACACTTTCTGGAGAACAAAACTAGGCCCTTAGAATAAAGGACAATTTCAGCTCAATTTCCATTATGAACATAGATTGAAAAAATTCAAAGTAAAACATTATCAAACCATCTCCCAATGTGTAACATAATTACCAAATAACCCAGGAAGGTCTCAACCACCGCGGTTGAACACCAATTAGTGCAATTTACCACATTAACGGAGCAGAAATAGATGATAAAAACCATGTGATAATCTCAATAGATATGGAAAGTACATTTTTTTTTGTTGATAACTTCAACCATAGTTTGTGATAAAACTCTTAGCAAACTTGGGCCAAGGATGACTTCCTAATTCGATAAGGGTGGCTGTCCTAGAGCCACAGCAAAGGTCCTACTTACCCAGGGAACACTGGCAGCCCCGCCCCTGAATGAGGGATGATGGACAGGGAGGCCCAGACAGTGCAGGTGACTCCAGGCAGCACATAGTGATCAGAAATACACAAAAGGTGTGAGGACCAGGGAGTAGGAGAGGAGACCACCAGGAACAACACGGCGCTCTCCACGGAACACCCAAACCATCTGCTCACAATGTTAGAACTAGTGTGAGTGGGGCGAGGCAGCTTTGCCCACCATCAACGCAGGCCCAGCGCTGAAATCCCACAGACCTTCTAGACACTGTCCATGGCCACTGAGAAGAGTAATCTGTAAGATGGCATTTCCAGTGACTACTACAAGCCAGGGCGAGTGAAATCTATTTTGTTGACACCAAAACTGAGAAAGTGCTAGACTGGCACTAGTTAGGATCCCCTCTTTCCTCCCACCTGATTTAAGATGAATAAGATCTGAAAGGTTCCCAGTGGGCCGGGGTCACTCACCAATGATGCGAGGCCATCATGTATCAAAAGAACTTTTATTTCAGGCACCAGGGTGCAGGTGGGCTGAGGCCTAAAAAGCAATCAGCGGTGACTGGAGGGGGAGGCAGGATTTTGTTACCTTCTGCTGGCTGCAAACAGTCCTGCTGACATAAGGGTCCGGTCCTTGGTTCCTCCCGTCGCCAGAGGTCTAGTGTTTATCTAGGCTATGCCGCACTCAAGGCTGCAAGCTTTCTGCAAGAAAACTGCTAAGCATGTAAGTTTTCTCTGCCCATTTTATTCTCTTTAACACTTTCAAGATCAAGTTGCCTTCTGGACTAAAGTTCTTGGTCATGAGCCAAAAGAACAAAATTCTCTATAAAGTTTAGATGTGTGTGGTTGCTTGAGAAGAAAAATAAGTCCTCTTAAATGTTAATGAATTGAGAGTAAGGAGTGTCTGCGATCAGTAAATTCTAAGAACTGAGGTTATAATATCTAATCTCAAGGTTGTGTGAATCTCATGAAAATTTCAGCAATTGTATTTGTTCCAATGTTTGTCAAAGAAAACTGCTTTTGTTCACTGTAATTATAAGAAATGTTACTCATGCTCTGTTACTCATGACGGTTCTGTTCTAATTAGAGAAAGCACATTCTCACCTGGCTGGGAGTGTGCGCCCTGGGCCATGGCAGCTTGCACGGGAATGCAGTCCGTCCTCCTGTCCACAGAACTGTCTGTCATTAATGGAGAGATTTACCACCTCCTGACTGAGATCATCTAGTCCCGGAGGCACCTGTACTCACAACCCTCAGCCCCTATTACCTGTAATCCGGTCCCGGGTGCCCGGAGGCATCCACCCTCTGTGACCCCTAAACCCCAGCCTGCATGACCTGTAACCTGTAATGATTACCCCGTGCCCACGTTCCCATGCCTGTCCTTCCTACTTTCCCCGTCATCTGTCCTTCTACCCGATATAAGCAGTGGCTGATGGCGGGGTGCAGAGCAGATTTCTGTGGGTGACCTGCTGCTCTCCCCTCCTGCCTCCAGGACTGGAATAAACGCTCCTACATGATTCAAGCCCGTCTCTGCTGAATTGGCTCAGGTAGTGACAGGCAGCCCGGACCCACTGGTTGTCCGGTTCCAAGTTCACATAAACAGAAGCGCACACTGTGTGGCCTCTGCGCCTGCTGATTTCACTGAACATAATGTTTCCAGGGAACATTGTCCTTTGTACGTTTCCTGCTCAGTTTCCTTTGGGGTCAGTTGGCTTCTACATCCTGAGCATCTCTGTGGGTGTGAAGGGCCCTCTATGGGAACAAGCCCCCTTCAGCAGGCATTTGTGTGCCCCTCCCCCTCCTCCATCTGCCTCTGCCCATCAGAACTGATTGACATCTCTCACTTGCTGCCACCTCCCTCCTGCTCTCTGCCCTTTGCTTTCATGTCATTGGTCCAGGAGGGAGACGCTATAGAGGTGACGGCCGCTCCATCACGGGTGCCAGGGGGACAGTCAGGACTTGGGAGAAGGCACTCACAGGAAAACGCACACGTGCCCTGTTGTTGGTTAGTGTCCAGCCCTCCACGCCCCCAACAAGGGACACCGTGGGCACCTCTCCTCCCTGCTGCTCTCTGCCACCCGCCAAGTTCCAGGTTTCCTTCCTCCCAGGAACTCAGTTCCAGAGGGTGAGTCCCTGACCCCTGATTCCTGTGTCGAGGCTGTGGAGCCTCTGACTGTGGCTTCTGGGAGCCCAGCCCTCAGCGCCTGGAGCCAGGTGGGACCTGAGGAGGCCGCTGAGATGGGGCCTGGGAGCTGGACGCTGCTGCCTGGCCGGCCATGGGAAGCAGCGCTGACAACGGGGGCACAGAGCAGGGGTTTTGGGGGGATGCTGAGCTCAGGGCAGGCCCTGGAGAAAGATGCCAACACGCTGTCAGTGCGGAGCTGGTCACTGAAGGCCACACACAGAGCAGAAGGGGCCTGGGAGGCGTGGGGCAGAGAGTGAGCGCCACCAGGAGCCAAGCTCGGGGACAGGGGTGCTCCCTGGGGTGATGGATGGCCAAGGCCAGGGCCTGGCGAGAACACAGTGGGTGCTGCCACGGGGAAAGGTGACATCCAGTTGCTGCCCAGGAAACTCAAGTCCCCAGGTCCCCTGAGCCCACAGAGTGTCCCTCCTCCCTTACCGAGAGCCAGCACACCCATCCGGTATGAGTCTCCTGTGGCTGCTGTCACAGCTCACCTCGGGCACATGAATCATCTCACCATCTTGCAGTCAGGGGACCGTGGCTCTCATGGGCTGAATCCAGGTGTCGCCTGGTTCCTCCTGTAGGTCGCGGTCTTTCCCAGCTTCTGGAACGTGTCCCAGCCTTTCCTGTGGCATTCCTGAGGGCCCTGATGCATGTGGCCCACCTGGAGAAGCGGAATGACCCCCTTCTCACCGTCACTGGTTATTATTTAATTCCATCTGCATCCCTTATCCCCTTTGCCAGGTAACCTGACAGTTCCTGGGGATTAGGACCTGGATGCCTTTGGGGGCCATTATTCTGCCTTCTGAGCCCCTTTATAATGCAAAGGCTTCTCCCTGAGAAGACCTGCCCCTCCTCTCCTGAGCACTAGTCTGTAAGGGGTTGGAGGCAGCCCAGCCCTGCAGGGCCCCTGAGAGGAAGTGACTGTGAGAAGGAGCTCTGGTATCTGGCCTAGAGGCTCCCATGGGAGTGGAGAGGACACCCCAGGGCTGTTGTCCAGACCGTGGGAGCCATGGCTGGACAGGTGGGAGCCCTGCCCTGGCATCGGAGCCCCCAGGGGAAGGGGCCAGAAAACCTGCTGGAGCACCTGGTCTGAGGGCGCCCAGGGGACAGGCCCGGGGGAACGCACTGCCAGAGGCCCTGCCCTGTCAGCAGCTGCATGGGGCTTGCTTTCTCTCTTTTGTTAATCCTCAGCAGAGGGTATTTTCCCATTGGTTTTCTAGAGAGAGTGGAAGGGAGTGCCCGAAGGTGAGAGAGCGAGAGAGAGAGAGAGAGAGAGAGAGAGAGAGATCAGTTGGTTGCCTCCTGCATGGTCTGGGATGAACCTACAGCCCAGGTTTTGTTTGAATCCTCACAGAGGATGTTGCCCATTGCTTTCAGAGCAAAGCAGGGAGGGAGGGAGAGAGAGAAACATTGATGTGAGAGAGGCACATGGACTGCTTGCATCCTGCATGCAATTCAACTGGGGGGCGGGGAGGGAACAACAGCCCAGGTGCATGCCCTTGACTGGGAACTGAACTGGAGGCCCTCCAGTGCGGGGCTGAGGCTGTAACCAAGGAGCCCAACCGGCCAGGGCAGGGCTTTCCTTTCTGGCTGGACGTGATGGTCAGAGGCACCGCCTCACCATGAGTTTGCTGCTGGCGGGAGGCCCAGGGCTACCGGCTGCTCATTTGCCATCTCCCTACTGGGGCGCCCGGTGTTTGGTGGCCACCCAACCACAGTGGTGCTCAGGCCTGTGGGGTGCAGCTTCCACACTGGGGCCCAAGTGGAGGCATCAAAACTACACCCTCCAGGCGGGACCTGGGAAGCACAGCTGAAGCTGTGAAGGTGGCTCTCTCTGGGCAAGAAGTCGGTCCTGCAGGCCACAGGGCACGCTCCCCCCCAGTGACTGTCACCTGGGCCCTCGCTCCCCCCAGGGACTTGACCTGGGGCTTCGCTTTCGCCCGGGGACTGTCACTGGAGGCTCGTCCCCCC
>NW_005872124.1:87917-101344 GCF_000147115.1 Myotis lucifugus
GCTGAGGGGAGGGGACCTGGAGAACATGATGGGGACCCCTGCAGAGGCAGGTCTGGCCTCTGCCCTCCAGCCCTTCTCTCTGGCTTCCCCAGGAAGAGCATCTGCTGGAGCCCAAAGGGGCTGCTCCCCAGCCGTGCCAGGGACAGAAGCCCTGGGCGGTCACCCTCCTGGGCACTAAGTCATTTCCTTGGCACTTGAGAGCCTGGCTCTAGTTTCTAGGCTGTTGAGACACCTGCTGTGGCTCCTGTGGAGACCAGCCGGTGCTCCCCTCCCATCTCAGCATTTGTTCAGGGAGTGGCCCAGGAACTCCGGGGGCTGCGCAGAATGACTAGCAGTGTCCGATGGCTCACAGTTGCCACTTCTCCCGGGGGAGCTATTCCAAATGCAGCTCCTCCCAGGCTCAGGCTCTGGGCAGCGGGTCTGAGGTGCACCTGTGAGAGCTGCTCCCGCTGAGACCTGGCTCTTACTTGTCTGCACAGCTGTCCATGCGCCTCTGGTGGCAGGGGAAGCAGGCGGAGCAGCATGGCCCATGGACCCTCCAGTGGTGGGCCAGCTGAGCACAGTTCTTTTTTTTCTTTTCAGGGTGTTAAAAGAACAAGAAGGCCCATTTGGGGGGGGGGGAGTTGTTCTATTACAATTTTTTTTGTTAATCTTCACCCAAGGATATATTTTCCATTGATTTCTGGAGATTGTGGAAGGGAAGGAGAGGGAAGGAAAGTGGGGAAGAGAGAGAAAGAGAGAGAGAGAGAGAGAGACCAGTGGGAACAAGACACATTGATTGTTTGCCTCCCACACATGGAATCCACACCGGGATTGAACCAGTCACCCTTTGGCGGGTGGGCCACTGTTCTAACCATTGAACGACTGGCCCAGACTAATTTGTTATATTTTGAATGTCCAAGGGCACTTGGTTATTATCTGCTTGGTTATTAGCTGATATGAGAAGATAACAGTATGTAACCCTTGTTTCATAAATGCATTATCTTCTACCTCCCTGAAAACTTGCTCAAACTTCTTCTACTTCTCATCATTGATGGTTGAATAGGTTTGAATAACTTTTTTTTTTCATTTATTTTTACGTTGGTTTCTAACTTTCCAATTCAATGCTTTCCTGGTCTGCCCCAACAGTTTTCTTCATATGTAAGAGGAAATCACTAAATTTTGGGCTGGTTTATGCCAAAAATTACCGTCATAAACAAGTACACTTAGAGAGCAGAAGAGAGATTGATAGATAGAAACATCAATGAGTGAGGAACATCATTGATCAGCTGCCTTCTGCACACCCCCTACTGGGGATTGGGCGAGCAACCTGGGCATGTGCCCTGATTGGGAATCAAACCAGGGACCTCTTGGTTCCTAAGTTGACACTCACCTGTTGAGCCACACCAGTCGGGTGCAAGAACACTTTTCTAAGGAACAGAAACAACAGTTCAAATGCGGACTCGCATCTGTCAGCCTGGTTGGCTGGTGGACTAGTTGATTCTGTTCTAAGATGACTAGGCGGAGACCTGGGCCTCCCAGATGCCAGTCCTCTGTTTTGCTGGGACCAAAGGTTCTCTAGAGATGGATCCTTCACACTCCTCCTGGGGTGACCCCGACTGCAGGAGGGAGAGGACAGCCTGGGTCCTGACCGTGTGTCCAGCCTCCTGGCTCTCACCACCTTCCTCTGAGCTGGGTGACCCTCTTCAGCCCCTGCCAAGATCTGAGTTGCCTGGGTCCCTCACGTTCAAGGTGGCCCCATCTGCATGTGTCCTGCACAGTGAGGTGGCTTCACCCAAGCACCAGAACAGGGGGTTGCACTTTTCCCCAAGCTCCTCTTCTTCATCCCCTCCATCTGATTCCCAGTGGCCCCTCACCGATGCCGTCTCCTCCTTTGCTGTGAGCTGATACCATGCATTTGTCTGCTGCTGTGCTGTCGCTGAGGCTGGGTCTTGGAGGATGGGCATGTTGGCTGGTCCCGTCCCCCGCCCTGCATCACTGGATGGCCTCTCGGTTCCTATTCCCACAGCTTTATGGTACCAGCTGCCTAGTTTGCCTCACTCTGCCCTGTGGCTTCCTGGGACACCCCCACCTGTATTTTCCTCCTGGCAAACTTGGGGGTCACTTTGAATGTTCCTGACTTGCCTGCAGTTCACATTCTATGGGGATTTTGGAAGAGTTGATATTGGATGACACCGTCTCCTGTTAACAACATTGAATGACATTTTATTTCGTGTGAGTGTCCTCCTCAAGGAAGTTTTGTGGTTGTCACGGACTCTAGATTAGGAATGTATGGACCTGGCCGTGAATGGAGTCTCTACCATATGGCATCGCATTAGTTATGCCTGGGGTTAAAGATGAGTTTCTCTCCTGATTTGTGTGTAAAACATTTGTCTTCCATCTAGACACTTTGGGAAACTTAATCTTAGCACCTTTTCATTGAGGCTTTTGGCTTTTCTGGGAGGAAGATCATATTATCTGCCAATGATAGTCATGACATTTCCCCCCCGCGCCAGACCCTCAAACTTCTTGTTTCTGTTTCAGGCAGATCTGCTCCTAATGCCCAAATGCCGTTTTTTCCCAGGTCTGGCCCAGCTGGTTATCGCCCAGCCTGGTGCCAGTGGAAGGGAAGCCTGGGTCCAGCATCAGGCTGGGCGTTGGGGCCTGTTGCCTCTCGCTGACACCGCTGTGACTTGCCTTCCTGTCATCTGGGCACAGAACCAGCCCCAAACCCACATCCACGGTTGAGGTGGGTAATGGTGGGGGCTCTGTCCAGACCAGAGGCAGGGAGGGAGGAAGCCCCCCATTATCACCCAGAGGTCTCATCCCTGGGCCTGTGGGACTTGCTGGGTCTGGGAGCCCAGCCCCTTCCCTCCTGGGTGCTCGCTCCCCCCACCACGGGGCCGGCCTGGCCATGTTGGATCCTGGTTGTTTCCTGTGGAGATCCCCAGTGTCCCCTGAGGATTCTGGGTGCCCCCGGAGACACCAACATCTCACAAGGATGACAGGGACTCTGGCCCAGGAGGGAGTGATGGGTTTCTAGAGACCTGAGCTCATCTAGGTGCTGCAAACATCCCTTGATGGTCTCCTCACTGGGCTCACGGGGCACAGAGGACCGGGTGTGGTTCAGGTGTGGGAACCCCTCTTCCTTCTCCTCTCAAACCACTGTCTGGTCCTGTCCCATGCTTGGTGGAGAATGATTCTCAGAATGTCAAAGGGCAGAAAAGTCTGTCCCTTGTCGGTAGCCGCCCTCTGCCTGGGATTAAACTTGGGGGACAGAGCTCCCCCATTCAGAAAGCAGGGAGTGTGAGAGGGGGGTGGCTCCCAGAGCTGTGGGGGTGCAGGCATGTGCAGGAGGTGAGGAGAGGTGAGGAGAACTAACACTAAATTGGCACCTCTCACACCCTTTTGTGTATTTTGACAAAGCTTGATCAAGCATAGGATGTATGAGGAAAGCTGAGCAGATGCCTGAGTGTCCTGGGGCGGCCGTTGCAGATGCCACAGACCCGGACCTTTAAAGAAAACTTTATTCTGTCACAGTGTTGGAGGCTGGAAGTCTACAATCAAGGTGTCAGCAGGTCCCACAACCTCCAAAGGCTCCAGGGAAGCTGCCTCCCCCATCTCATGGTGTTGCTGGCAAACTCTGTCTGCAGGTCCAGCGAGTCTGTCGTTTTTGGGGGACACTGTGAGCCTCAAAAGAAGGAGAGGATAGAGCGCACTGGGCATGCTGCTCTCCTCCCCCCTCCCCCCGCCCCTGCTCTTGGCTCAGGTGCCAGCCCGCAACCCATCCGTGCTCTGCTCTGTGTTGTTTCAGAGCATCTGATTACTTATCATTTATTTAGTTCCTCACCGAGGACATGCTTATGGATTTTAGGGAGAGGCAGGGAGAGAGATGTGAGAAGCATCCATCGGTTGCCTCTTGTACGTGTCCTGATCGGGGAATGAACCCTCATCCTAGGTATGTGGTCTGACTGGGAATTGAACCTGAGACCCTTCAGTGTACAGGACGATGCAAAGCATCTCTTTTCTTTCTTTTTCATGTGCAAACTGTCATCTTACCACTGAAATGTCTCCAGACCAATATTTTTATTATTTTTATTTTTTGTTAATCCTCACCCAAGGATATTTTTCCATTGATTTTTAGAGAGAGTGGAAGGGAGAGGGAGAGACAGAGGGAAATATTGATGTGAGAGAGACACATTTGTTTACCTCCTACATGAACCCCAACCAGGGTCGCGGAACCTGCAACCAACGTATGTGCCCTTGACCAGAATCGAACCTGGGACCCTTCTGTCCATATGCTTATGCTCTATCCACTGAGCCAAACCAGCTAGGGCTCCAGCACCAATACTGAGTGTCTTCTCAGAGAGGAAACACCATATTTCTTATCTGATAGCTGGTCTGTTGGTCACCACTGGTCCCACTGAAGAGATAAGCCCCACCTCCTCCCATGCCCCACCCCAAAGGAGGGCGGCTTCCCATTGGGCCTGTCTGGGCAGGAGGATAAAGGGGCTCAGAGGGTCCAGGACAGAAGGCAGACAGACCTGGCATGGTGAGCACCCTGCTCAAAGCCCCATCCTCTCCCTTCCCAGGCTGTGTCTCTGCCCCACATCTCTTCACTGGCTCTCCTCCCTGCACTCTCCCCCTGCAGATGCTGTGGCTGCTGGTCCTGACTCTCCCCTGTCTGGGGGGCTCCGTACCTGTGACCTCAGGTGGGTCCTGACCCCCAAGCCTGGCTTTTCTCCAATTCCCTGACTGACCACTCAGAGGCCGCCCTGGGATGGGTGGCGATCCCCCTCTGAGGGTGGCTCTGGGAGGGACTGAGGATGGGGCCATGCTGAGTGCCGGGCAGCGGTGTCTGGGTCCCTGATGGCTCCTCCTCTGCTTCCCCAGATCCCGGCCCAGGGACTGAGCTGGTGGGCATCATATGGGGGCATGATGCTGCCAATGGGGCATGGCCATGGCAGGTGGGCCTGTGGGTCTTAAATCCAATAAATTCAAAGTGGATACTCCATTGTGGGGGCTCCCTCATCGATCAACAGTGGGTGCTGACCGCTGCCCACTGCATTCCAGGGTAAGTCTGACTCTGCCAGCACCCGGTGAGGGGGGTGGACAATGTCGGGAGGCATGTGATGTGTGTTGGGGGCAGATGCTGGGCTGAGTGGCTGCAGACCCCCCACCAGGATTCAGCTTCCTGGCGCTCCCCTTGCCCACCACAGAGGGAGGTCTCTGGGCTCTGAGGGGCTGGCCCACTCCCTGCCACAGCCTCTCAGAAGCCTTTGGCCTGCTGTCCCCAGGAGAAACCCAGTGACTCGGCACTTTAAGGTCCAACTAGGACGACTGAGACCCTCATACAGTGACAGTGTGCAGGTGGCCAGGATCATCCGCCACCCCAAGTACAGCCTTGAAAATGAAGCAAAAGGTGGGGCGGACGTGGCACTTCTCAAACTGGAGGCCCCCGTGCGACCATCTAACCTCGTCAGGTGGATCCGCCTCCCGCCAGCCTCCTCCGCATTCCCCCCAGGCACACGGTGCTGGGTGACTGGCTGGGGCGACATTGCTTTTCAAGGTAAAAACCAGAACCAGGATGACACCAGGGCCATGCAGGGGGCGGGCCGGGCTTTACAGAGGAGGCTCAGCTGGGGTCTGAGCTGGGTCCCTCCGGGGTCTCCCTTGGGTGTAGGAGGCAGACAGCTCGAGAGGAGTCTGTTAAGGAGCGGAGACCAAAGTAGCAAGAGTGAGGCATTTCAATGGGCATCTTTTTTTAAAAAAATATCACTCAGGGATATTTTTTCCATTGATTTTTAGAGAGAGTGGAAGGGAGGGGGAGAGAGAAACATTGATGTGAGGGACATATCTATTAGGTGCCTTCGTGACTGGGGCTGGGGATTGAACCTGCAACCCAGGTACTTGCCCTTGACCAAGAATGAAACCTGGGACCCTTCGGGTCAGTGCTCTAACCACTGAGAAACCCTGCCCAGGGTGCCATGGGCATTTCTCTCCCTCACTCTGCACCAGGCCGTGTCCTCCCTTCCGGGGGTCCCCGTTCTCCCTGAGTCTCGATAGTGGGATGGAGAACGAGGAGAGAGAACTTCAGTGACGTGCTCCAGGATTCACGATTAAATGGACAAAGTCAAATTTGACAGTAGGGCCGCTCACTCTGCATTTCTTGGGGAAAGCACCTGCTCTGATTTTTCCCAATAAAAATTATTTCTGCATAAAAATATATTTCCCTGTTTCTTTTTGGAGCTTGGTGCCCACAGTGTCAGCCTAGAGATTATCAGCCCATTGACCTTGAATTAACGAGACAGTTGGGGTCTTGGGTGACTCCCTGGGTCCCCCTGGGGGCACTGAGGCTCAGCGTGTGGTTCTAGAACCCGCGGCCTGTGACTGTCCACCCCCTCAGGACCACAGGCTCACTGGGCTTCTTCTCACAGAGCCGCTGCCAACGCCCCACAATCTGCAGGAGGTGGAGTTCTCCATTGAGGCGGATGAGATATGTAGGCAGCAATATGGCAATCTTATCAGGGACGAAATGCTGTGTGCCGGGACCTGGGGACGGGGCACCTGCCAGGTGAGACCCCCAGACTGTGGCCTCCGTCCGTTGCTCCTGCCTGCAGGGGCCCTGAGTACTGACCACCTGTCTCCTCTTCCCACAGGGTGACTCTGGGGGCCCCTTGGTCTGTAAATGGAGGGGTACCTGGGTCCAGGTAGGCGTGATGAGTTGGGGGCCCGAGTACTGTTTTGCCAACTTTCCTACAGTCTATGCCCGAGTGACATCCTTCTTGCCTTGGATCCGCCATCATATTCATTCCTCTCCTTGACCCGGCATCCGGGTAAGGATGATGCCCATGAGATGAAGACAGGCCCTCCAGGGTGTCTGGGGGACCCTCCCTGCTCCCTCCCAATGGCAGCTCTTCATTGCACCTAGCGCGTCTCCTCCCTCCCCCCACCCCCCACCTGCTCTGAGATCCTCCTGCCTCAGCACCTCCATCAGCCTCTCTCCCCTGACAGGCAAAAGGGAGAGGTGGGATGTGCTCTGAAGTCCAGTGGGCCCTGCAGGACTCCTGCCTCCTCCCCACCCCCTGTAGCTCATTAAACTGCATGAAAAACTGCTCTGGACTCAGTGGACTTACCTGTGGGCGTGGCCAAGGCGGCCAGTGGGTGGTCCGTGCTGCTGGGGGAGCCCAGGCTCTGGGAGGGGGACCAGGTGGGATGAGCAGCTATGGCTGCAGCAAGGAAGAGGGCGACCTGGCGGCTCTCCTGGCTGGGGTGGAGGTGAGTCTGCTGCCCGGGGCTGGAGGCCACAGCCTGGAGGGCCGCCCCAGAGGGTGCAGACCGTCCCTCTTCCTCCTTCAGTAGCAGTCAGTGTGTCATGGAGGCTTTAATGACTTGGACGTGGCCGCATGCAAACAGGAGGTGCTGTGTTTCCATGGTCACCACTGCTCCCTCTGACCCTGCGGCGCCGAATCCCCATTTTCCAATGTGATCAACTCCTGGGACCAAATGAAGTGCAGCCTCATTTCCACCCAGATCCTCAGTCTCCCACTCTTAGCTTCTCCCAAGCAGGGCAGACCTGCAGGGGCCCAGGACCAGCCAGTCCTTCTCTTCCCCGTCCCCACCCTCCTGCTTCCCCCAGCTCCCGGGTCCTGGTTGGTTGGAGGCAGCAGAGAGGAGGGAAGAGATGGGACCCCCGCCCCCCCCAACTCCCCAGGCTGCTGTCCTGGCGCTGGCACCCCTTCTGGAGATACACTGCTGTGCATGGTCCCCTCAGGCTCTGCAGAGCCCCTCCTTTCTCCAGGGGGTGGGAGGAGCTCCCAGTGGACAGAGGAGCTTCAGTTTCAAATCCAGGGAGTGAGAAGGGGCTGTGGAGCCCCCCCTGCCCCAGGCACTTCCTGCAGGACTAGGACTTGGGGGGCATGGTTGGAGCCGGCTGGGGTGGGTCCTGCACCTGAAGGTTGGGGCCAGGACCCAGGAGGGCCTGTGGAGCCTGAGGCGGCCTGTGTGTGGGTGAGGGGGCTCCATACCCTGCAGCGACAGGTGGTCCCCAGTCTGATTCTACAATGGGGTGGCGGCCTTCCAGACCTTTCAGTGCCAGGACCCCTGCCCCCCGAGGCCAGGATGGAACAGCCCTCCTCTGTCACTGTGACCTGGTCCTTAGGGGAGGCCTGGACTCCGAGTTAGGGAGAGTGGAAGCTCCAGGGCAGGCAGATCAGGAGCTGCGTCCCCCATGTGCCCTGAAGTCTGGGTTCCTGGCAGCCAGGAGCTCTCCAGGAAAGCCTTTTCCTGGGAAAATGAGGCCTGAGACTCAGCTGGAAGGCACCACCATGCAGATGGCCCCCTTGGGGATCTGCTCTGCCCAGGGAGGGAGGATGGGGTGACACAGCACAGCCTGGCCCTGTGCCCTCGCCCTTGGGTTCCAGGCACACGTTCTGCCTAAGTGACTGCCTGTCCACGGGGCCCTGTGGGTGGGTGGCTGCCAGGTGGTCCACACACATCCAGGTCCCCTGTGCCCCCCAGGAGGGTGTGGGCTGCCTGCCTTGCCATTGGGCTCTGGGGACTGTGAGACTTTGTAGAGCTCTCCTCCCTGGGTGAGGGTGTAGTCAGACCTTTAGTGTTCCTAGGAGTAAGATTGAGGGTCTGAGTGACTCAGAGGCCAGCGCTCCCAGGGGAGGGAGAAGGACCTTGAACTTGGTGTTGGAGGGAAGGCTGGAGTGAGACACGCCTGGGCCTGGGGCTGTGTCTGCAGGCATGGCATGGGGTGGACCCGCAGGGCTGTCTCTCCAGAGGATGAGAGGATGGGCTCAGGGCTGTTGCCCTCCCCCCACCCGCCCCCCTCTACTTGCCTGGAATCACCACCCTAGCACAGTTTCCTGGGTTCAGCAGTAAGGGAAGCTGGGCGGAACCAGATACCTGGGTGGAGATGGAGGGGCCTTTTGCCTATGGCTCTGAAATCTGTTCTGACTGAGCCCTGCGCCCACATGGGTGGGTGACACTGAGCCAGCAGGGCTGTGTCCCCATAAAGAGACCCCTACAGGCCAGGTCAGTGTCCATGGGGACCCTGGGAAGGGCCCACAGGCGTTGGCCTCTTCCCCTTGTCTGAGGTGAGAGAGACACCTTCAGGGCTTGGAATGGAGACTCCATGCAGGGCCATGCCCTTCCAGGTGGACATCACACCTCAGTCACCACCAGGCTCTCCCCCTGTGTGGTGTCCTGGGGTCACAGTGACAGCCCCCGACTGGGGAGTGTGTGCTTAAAACAACACAAATGCATCCTCTTACCGGCTGGAGGCCAGGAGCCCCCAATCAAGTTGTTCTGGGGCCACACCTGTTCCCAGGCTCCTGCCTCCTGCAGCTGCAGGTGGTGCTGGGACCCTTGGTTGAGGAGGAACCTCTGGACTTCCACCCCGTCTTCCCCACCCGTCTGTGCTCTCCGCATCCTCACCTCTTCCCACAAGGAACCATCATTGGATTTAGGGCCTCCCCCCCTCCACTCTGACAACATCTGAACTAGTTGCATCTGCACTTATTTCTAAAGCAGGTCAGGTTCTGAGGGACCGCACTGGTCCACACTGACTCCCTCACTGGTGAGGTTACAGGCCACCAGGCTGTGTGCTCCTGAGAGGGGGAGCGCACCCCTGAGGAGGCAGGGGCCTGGCCACAGGAAATCTTTAGGATTCCCACGGCCCAGCACCCAGGGGCCCCCATCAAACAACAGGCCAGTGAGGGCCTCTGCCCCTCTCAGGGAAGCAGCGTGCTCCCCACCTCACAGCGCCCTCCAGCCCGTGACGCTGGCCACACAACAGGCTGCCGGCTCTGAGTGGTCCCAGCGCTGGACAGGGCTCTGCTGCAGGTCCAGCTGCACTGGCGACACAGGACGCAGCAGACACGATGGTGGTAAAAGTATTGGTGATGGGCAAGCCCGACGGCGGGCAGGACAAGGCAGGCCATGCAGCCTGCACTGAGGAACATTCCTGAGATGTGAGTGACAGCTGATGTCTGGGTTCATTGAGCTCCTTGTATATGGAGGCCAGGGAGCAAGACGTGCCACCATCTTGGTGGGACAATGACACTGAGCACCAGGCAGAGGCAGGGCTGCTGTGTCACAATGGGGGGCAGGGAAGGTGAGGGCCCTTGGGTGACTTTTGCCACCTCCTCGTCAATGTGATGGCAGGTGGACAGGTGCAGCCACCAGACCTGAGAAGTCCCTGTGACCAGAGCTCAGCCCCTCAGGGATGGGGGTCTGGATTGTGCTGCCAGGTAAGTCCCAGAGTCCCAGTTAGTAGCAAAGGGTGGGATCCAGGTAGACAGTGGAGGGGCCCTGTCAGCCTCAGTTGTACCCTGAGTCTCTGCTTCCCAGTTTCCTGGGCAGGGACTCCTCTGTGGTCCTGCGGCCGCCTCCTCAGCACACAAGACAGAAGGTGGTGGACGCTGCCAGACACAGATGCGGGCCAGGTCCCCTCTCAGGGCAGGACTTGATGGGAGACCTGGCAATTCCTCTGGCTGCCTCGCTCCGGCAGGTCCCTCCTGGCTAGCACAGGGAGAGGCGGGGTGTGGGCACTGTGTCCCAGTGGGGCCGTGGTCTGGGTCTCCCTGAGGGCTGGTCAAGGTGTCATCAGCCAGCACTTTGCTCAAGGCTCGCCCTCTGTCCATCTCTGCTCCGTCCACCTACCTCCCAGGTGCCTCTCCCTGACTTGTACCCACATGAAAGCCCATCTCTGTGCAGCTTCTGGAGAGCACCCTGCAGAGGGCAGTGTGCATGGCCTCAGCTGGTGGCAGTGAGGGTGGCCACAGGACACGTGCCAGGCAGATGGCATGCTCTAGTCAGATGGTGGCAAGCTCCACGCTGCCTCACAGGGTCCAGTGGAATCAGGGACTGCCCTGTGGCTCAAGGGCCCAGCAGCAGCTCTGGGGCTCTGCCTCCCTGAGCCCGTCTGCCTGAGCCCAGTGCTCTGGGGCTTCTTCCAGCAAAACTGCTTGGCAGCTCTCCTTGCTCAGGCCGCCGGCCTGGCTGTGCTTTGTGGCTGAGATCCGTGCAGCCAGAGATGGCTGCTGCCCAGTGAGAGCAGGTGGCAGGTCTGGGGGAGGCAGTGCCAGGGCCCAGAAGCAGCTCCTCGCCGCCTGCTGACTGACCCCCGACCTGGGTGGGCCTGAGAGAGGAGCAGCTCTCTCTGCCCATGGCCCAGCCAGGGGCCCCCGCCTGCCCTTCCTGTGCCCGGGGATGAAGGGGTGCAGAGAGGGTCCCAAGGAGGGTCCCTTCAGGTGAGGATGCCCCTGCTCAGACCCCGGCTTCTCCATCCCCACACAGGGACCCCGGCTCCTAGTGGTCTCACCCAGGCCCCTGCCATCCCCGCAGATGCTGTGGCTGCTGTTCCTAAGCCTCCCAGGCCTGGGGGGCTCCGTGCCCTAGTTCCCAGGTGAGTCCTGACTCCCTGTCCCCATCTTCTGCTCAGGCTGCCCATGTCCCTCACCGTCAACTCAGGGTGGGCCTCCTTGGTTGGTCCTCGGAGAGACTGAGTGCGAGGGGCCCTGCTGGGTCTCTGATGGCGTCCCCTGTGTTCCCAGGGCCCAGCTCAGGGAGGCAGCAGGGTGGCCCCGTGGGTGTGCACAATGCCCCTGCGGGGAGATGGCCTTGGCAGGTCAGCGTCCGAAGGTACAATAAGGAGCTGGAGCTGTGGCAGCACCTCTGTGGGGGCTCCCTCATCCACCACCAGTGGGTGCTGACCGCAGCCCACTGCACCCAGCGGTGAGCCACGCAGCCCGAGGCCCCCTGGCAGGGGTGGGGGTGGGAAAATCACAGAGCGCTGATGGGGAGGGGGGCTGTGGGCAAGGCCCTTGATGGGGAGCGGTGGGTAGCATGGGAGGGGGGAAGCCACAGTTAGTGCAGCCCCAGCCCTGCTGCTGTGCCTGGACTGGCCCTGCCCTGGAGGCTCCTCTGAGAGGCTCCTGGTCCCTCTCCCCAGGGAGGACTGGGGGGCCTATGGCCTCAGGGTTCAAGTTGGGCAGCTGAGACTCTATGACCATGACACACTGACAACTGTGACTAAGATCGTCCGCCACCCCAAGTTCAACCAGAGCCTGTCTGCAGAGGGGGGCGCGGACGTGGCCCTGCTGACACTGGAGGCCCCTGTGTTTTCTTGTGGCAAAATGTGCATAACATTATACATGACATTGGTCAGTGCGCGGTTCAGTGGCGTTCAGCACATTCACCATGTTGTGCGGCCTCAGCACCACCATCTCCAGAACTTCTCCTCCTCACACACGAAGCCTGGTCTCCATGACATGGTCACTGCCCCTCCCCAGGCTCTGCCAACCACGGAGCTCCTGTCCTCTTCTATGCATTTACCTGTTCTGGGCGTTTCATGTAAATGTGAATCATGCAACGTGTGGCTTCCGCGTGTTTGCCTTCTTTCACATGGGATGACGTTGCCAAGGCCCAGCTGTGCTGTAACCTGTGTCAGAACTGCATCGCTTCTTGTGGCCGAGTCACATCCCACTGGGTGGAGGGAGCATTTTGTTGTCCTTCCTGAGTGACAGACCGTCTCCACCTTTTGGCTGTTGTGAGTCACGCTGCTGTGACCTGTGTGTTCAGGCACCGCCAGGGAACCTGTTCTCAAGTCGTTAAAACATTTTTCAATGACAGTTTCTATTCAATATTATTTTGAATTAGTTTGAGGCGTACAGCATGGTGGGTAGACAATCATATACTTTACAAAGTGTCGTTCCCCCCGATATTTCCATACCCACCGGGCACCATCCACAGCTATGACAATATTATTGACTATAATCGCTAATCTGTACTTCACATTCCCTGTGACTGTTTGGTAGCTACCAATTTGTATGTTTTAATCCCCTCCCCTTTTCCACTCAGTCCCCCAAACCCCACCCCCCGGCACCCAGCAACCATAAGTCTATTCCCTGTATCTATGAGCCTGTTTCTCTTTTGTTTGTTTGTTTGTTTTATTCTTTAGATTCCACATATGGGTGAAATCATATGGTATTTGTCTTTCTCTGACTAACTTATTTCACTTAGCATAATGGTAAGATTTCTTTTTTTTATGGCCCAGTAATATTTCATTGTACATACAGGATGAGGCAAAAGTAGGTTTATAGTTATTCTTCTACACTAATAAAAGACAAAGATGCCAGTTGACCGTACCTTCGCTACGCCCTAAGCCACGCCCACCAGCCAATCAAAGAGACTATATGCAAATTAACCCTACCAAGATGGCAGCCGGCAGCCATGTGCTGGAGCAAGCAGGAGGCTTGGTTGCCCCGGCGATGGAGGAAGCCAAGTTTCCTGCCAGCCCTGAGCCAGCTGAGGCCTCTGCTCATGGCAACAAAGTTTCAATTATAGAAGACAAATAAATCCCAGATACCTGCTTCCAGCCAGCCTCCACTGGGAACTTGGGTGGCTGGGAGCATGCAGCCTGCAAACAGCGATCAGCC
>NW_005872124.1:102315-108616 GCF_000147115.1 Myotis lucifugus
CTGAGGGACCCCACCCCAAGTGCACAAATTTGTGCACCAGACCTCTAGTATGAAAAATATACAATTATTATTAATAATAAACAAGAGAAACTCTGAATTTTTGCCTACTAATAACGAAAGCCTACTTTTGCCCCACCCTCTATGTACCACCATATTGTTATCACTTGTCCAATTGATGGACACTCAGGCTGCTTCCATATCTTGGCTATTGTACATATACTGCAATGAACATAGGGTGCATATATTCTTTCCAATTATGTTTTGGGTTTCTTCAGATGTACATCCAGAAGTGGAATGGTTGGGTCATAAGGCAGTTCCATTTTTAATTTTTTGAGGAACCTTCACACTGTCTCCCACAGGGCTACACCAGTCTGCATTCCCACCAGCAGCACATGAGGGTTCCCCCTTCTCCACATCTTCACCAAAACTTGTTGCTTGTTGATGTATTGATGACAGCCATTCTGACAGGTGTGAGGTGATATTTCATTGTAGTTTTAATTTGCATTTCTTTAATGATTAGTGACATTGGGCATCTTTTCATATGTCTGTTGGCTTTCTGTATGTCCTATTTTTGCTATTTATATCTTATTTCCTACAATTTAATTTATTGTGGTGACATTGGTTAACAAGATTATAGAGGTTTTCAGTGTGCAGTTCTATGGTAAATCATCTGTATCTTGCACTGTGTACCCATCACCCAATGTCACATCTTCTGTCACCTGTATTGACCCCTTTACCCTTTCCTCCCACCCCACCCCCTGTCCTCTGGTGACCACCATACTGTTATCTGTATCTATGAGTTTTGGTTTGTTTCTTTTTCTTGTTTGTTCATTTGTTGCTTTCAGTTTTATATTCCACATGTGAGTGAAATCATATGGTTTTTAACTTTTTCTGTATGACTTATTTAATTTGCATGATGTTCTCAAGATCCACCCATGTTGTCCTAAATGGCTGTATGCCATGTTTTCTTGTGGCTCAGGAGTATTCCATTGTAAATATGTATCACACCTTTATCCAATCATCAATGGCAAAGAACATTTCTGCTGTTTCCATCTTGGCCACTGTAAACAATGCTGCAGTGAACATAGGGGTGTATATATGTTTTTAAAAAATATATTTTTATTGATTTCAGAGAGGAAGGGAGAGGGATAAAGAGATAGAAACATCAATGATGAGAGAGAATCACTGATGGGCTGCCTCCTGCGTGCCCCCTACTGGGGATCGAGTCTGCAACTCAGGCATGTGCCCTTGACCAGAATTGAACTCGGGACCCTTTTGTCTCCAGGCTGACACTCTAGCTGCTGATCCAGACCAGCTAGGACAAAAGATAGCCTTGCTGGATAAAGTAGTCTTGGTTGTAGATTCTTGCTCTTTATCACTTTAAATATCTTGTGTCAATCTCTTCTGCCTGAAATGTTTCTGTTGAGAAATTGGTATTATGGGACCTCACTTGTCAGTGACTATCTTTCTCTTACTCATTTTAAGATTCTCTCTTGGTCTTTAACCTCTGACATTTTAATTATAATGTGTCTTGGTGTGGGCTCTTTGGGTTCATCTTGTTTGGGACACTCTACTTCCTAGGCTTGTATCTCTTTTTCCTTCACCAGGTTGGGGAAGTTTTAAATCATTATTTCTTCAAATAGGTTCTCAAACCCTTGCTATCTATCTCCTTCTGGTACCCCTATGATGCAAATGTTCTGCTTTATGTTGTCCCAGAGCAGCGGTTGCCAACCTTTCGGACCTCACAGACCACCAGTGGTCCACGGACCATTGGTTGGCAACCGCTGTCCCAGAGGTCCCTAAAACTATCCTCATTTTAAAAATTCTTTTTTCTTTTCGCTGCTCTGATTAGGTGTTTTCTGCTACCTTGTCTTTTATTTATTATTTATTTTATTTTTATTGTCTAAAATTTTACATATGTCTTCTTTTTCCCCAATTGACCCCCCCTCCTCTTCAGCCATTCCCACCCCAGGCAAGCCCCCAGCGCCCCAGTGTCTGTGTCCATTGGTTATGCTAATATGCATGTCTGCTACCTTGTCAATTAAATTGCTGATTTGATTTTGTGCTTTATGGAATCTGTTATTGATTCATTCTAGTGTATTTATTTCAGATCTCATATTTTTCATTTCTGACTGTTTTTCTCTTATGGTTTCTAGGTCCTTTTTTTATACTTACTGTCTCTTTATTACAGTCCTCACTGAGTTCATCAACCCTTCCCCTTCATTCCTTGAGTATCCTTAGAACCATTGTTTTGAACTCTGTATCTGCTATATTGTTTGTGTTCATTTCACTTAGTTCTTTTTCTGGGGGTTTCTCCTATTGTTTCATTTGGGGCATGCTTCTTTGTCTCCCCATTTTGGCCGCCTCTCTGTATTTGTTTCTCTGTGTTAGGTAGATCTGCTATGTCCCCAGTCTTGGTAGGGTGGCTTTTTGGAGTACATGTCCTGTGGAGCTCAGTGGTGCACTCTCCCTGATTCCCTAAGCTGGGTGCCCAGGAATGTCCCTGGTGTGGGTTCTGTAAACCCTGCTGTTGTAGGTGAGTCTTGATTGTTGTTGGCCAGTGGTAGGTCGGGTTGACCCTCAAGCTGACTGACTGTGAGTATTGACCCTGATCACACTGTATGAGCTGCTGTGAGTAGGCTGACCCCATGAAGCAGAATTGGCCCCAGCAGGGTCTGGTGCCTGCAGAGATCTGCCTTTGAGTGTGCCGCTTGTGGAGCTCATTGGGTTATACTCTGCTGTGGGCTGGTTCTGGGGCCTCTAGGAAGGCACTGTGGTGCAGGTCAAGGTCAGACACTGCCTGTGACCAATCCTGGGCTGCCTGTTAGACGCTATGAAGTGCTCCACAGTTGGTGGCTCCCTCTGCTAGGCCTGGGTGCACATCGGAGGGGCCAAGCTGCATACTGAGGCTGATTCCCAACCTGCGTCAGGACACAAAAGGACCAAAGCACCCCAAAATCTGCCTCTGCCTGCAAGTTGCCATTAGGCTCAGCCACTGATAGAGCCTCCAGCTAAGCTAGCTGCCCCAGGAATGTCCCTTGTGTGGTGAGGTGAGCCCTGCTATTGTAGTTGGGTTGCATGAGTAGTTTCTCAATGAGTCATTGGTCTGGGGCGAGTGGTATTCATCAGGTTGATACAGATTCAACCTCAGAGCCAGTGCTGGGTGTGACACCACTTGATAAAAGTCGCAGGGCACACCAAGGCCAGCCACCACCACCCACCACACACCACACACCATCCCAACACCACACACCACCCACCTGGGGTCTTCAAATCTTTGCAGTGGGGTACGGTCTCTGAAATCTCTGGGTAAGGCCAGTAGAGTTCCTCAGGATCACACAGATTAGGAATGGCAGTGAGGAGGGAGGGCTCTGCACAGTGGAGCTAGTCGGGTGCCTGGGGAAATGGCCCTCACCTCAGAGACACACAACTCAGTCTCTCCCTGTGTGTCTCCAACAGCCCTGGAGTCTGCTCAGACCTCCTCCAGAGCTTCTGAGAAAGACTGTGTGGGCCCAGGGTGGTTGCAGCTGGCAGACTCCCCTGCAGGGCATGAGCTTGGTAGGGCAGGACCACTGGGAGCCTGGAGGAGGTGGGGGCACATGCAATCCCCCAGGCTGATGCCCTATGGAGGGGATGTTCAACTCAGGAAAGATGGCATCTGTGGGCATGTGGGAGAGGGACTCAGCCCTGGACAATGGAGGCTACCCCTCCAGCCCTCTCCCCAAAGTCATACAACCAATCTCTCCCTGGGTGGGTCCTGTCCACTCTGGGCTGCTGTTGCTCCGATGGAGCCCAGGTTGAGTACCTGCCAATGAGATGTTTGTGCACTGGCCCTTTAAAAGGGCTTCCGGTTGCCTGGCAGTCCCCTGTCTCACTCTGGCAAGTGCAGTCCCCACGGATGGTCACAGCCAGATGTTGTGTAGCTCCTCTTCCAGGCACCGGTGTTCCAAGCTGGGAGCTCAGGATGGGGTGGAGACCCCTCCCTTCTCAGAGGGGACCTTTGCGGCCGAGGTGTCCCTCCTAACTCTCAATGCAGCCATTTCTGTGTCTCCACCCTCCCTGCCCGTCTCCATGTGGCTTCTTCCATGTGTCCTTAATGATGAGACCTCTTTTCAGCCAGTCTTCAGTTGGTTATTCAGGTTCAGGGTCTATAATTTAGTTGTTATTCTGATTTGGTTCTGGGAGAAGGTGAGTGTTACTTCCACCTACTCTGTCTCCCTCTTGGATCCCTGTTTTCAGTTCTTTGGGGTACAGACTAGGAGTGGAAGTTCTGGGCCATGTGCTAATTCTACATTTAGTTACTAGAGGGGGAGTTTCCTATTGAGCCTACATGTGTGCAGAGCTGGGGTTTCATGATCAGATTCATGGACACTGAGGACACAGGTGTTTGCTCTGCCAGGCGGACATTCCCTCCGGAGGCTCTGCCTGGGTCCTCCCCACGCCCCGTGGGGGTGTGTGGACCTTGATCGTCCTCCTGAGGATGAGCCAGTCTGGGAGCGAGAGGCAGTTCCCTAGATCAGAATGAAAACCCCACCCATCAGCTCAGAAGTTTTTCATGACTGTTGTGATGCATTTCTCTGGGTGAGCCCTGATCCCTTGCTTTTCAAGGAGAACAATCCTGGGATAACTCTCTCCTCAGTGCCTGTCCTAAGGCCTGTGGAGACCAGACTCTGGCTGATGAAGTGCTGGATCCTAGAACTGAATGGGTTTAGCAGTGGTTCTCAACCTTCCTAATGCCGCGACCCTTTAATACAGTTCCTCATGTTGTGGTGACCCCCAGTTTCATTGTTACAAATTGAACATAATTAAAGCATAGTGATTACTCACAAAACAATATGTAATTATATATGTGTTTTCCAATGGTCTTAGGCGACCCCTGTGAAAGGGTCGTTCGACTCCCAAATGGCTCCCGACCCACAGGTTGAGAACCGCTGTTTTAGTGGATGCTGAGGAGCTCAGTCCCAGGGCCAGGTGTAGCTGCTCTAGACCCCAGAGTCAGGGCCCACAGAGGGACTCCCTGTGCCCTCGGCTGATGGCTGGGGTGGTCCAGAAGGAGTGGAAGGATGACCTTGTTGTTGGGAAGGAGCAGAAGCCTGGACCACCTCTGGTTCTCAGCCAGCCCCTCCCCACAGCTCCGCGGCTCTGGCCCTACCAGTTGCAGGTGGTGATGGTTCCCATGGTGGGGAACAGGGTCTGTAACCAGCGCTACCATAATTCTTCCACCAACACTGGCCAGATCATCAAGGATGACATGCTGTGGGCTGGGAGTGAGGACCAGGACTCCTGCCAGGTGAGCCCCACCTGTCCCGTCCTCTGTCCTCCGTCCCCTCCTGGCCCAGGGAATCGGGACTCAGAAGCTCCATGCAGTGGCCCGTGTGGAGATGTTCACTGAGTCCTGCCTCTCCCCACAGGGTGACTCCGGGAGCACCCTGGTGTACAGGTGGGCAGGCACCTGGGTCCAGGTAGGGATCGTGAGCTGGGGATACAGCTGTGGTCATCGCGACTTCCCTGGGGTGTATGCCCGGGTGATGAGCTTCATTTCTTGGATCTAGAAGTATGTCTCTTCACCCCCTGGATCCTAGATGAGGCCAGGCAGGGTTCCCATGATGGGGAGACCCTCAATCTTCCTTGTTGACACCCTTGCTTCTTTCCCAATTCCAGCCTCATCCTCCCACCTCCTCACCCTCCACAGTGTCAAGAGCCTCCTGCCCTCTGGGTCCCCCTCCTGTCCTGACTATAGGGCAGCAGACACAGGAGATGCTCCGCAGGCTGGTGTCTCTCACAGTAGGAGGGCCAGGACAAGGAGCCTGGGCCCATGGCCTCCTGCTCACCCTCTGATTCCTATTAAACTTGGAAAACCAGCTCCAAGCCGTGGCTGAGATGGTGGCATGGACTCATCATGGCGGTGACTGAGGGCGCAGTGGGGGCCTCCCTGAGAGTCCCCGGGTCCCAGGTCTCCGAGTTCGGGTGTGAGGAGGTTTCCAGGGCTCAGTCCCTGTGATGGCATTTCTGGGAGTTCATGGGGGTTTTGTTTGTCCCAGTGTCCCTCCCTCCACCCTTCCACTTCCTCTTCTTTCTTCCTCCCCTCCCTCCTTCCCCTGCTTCTTATTTTCTTTTCTGCTCTTCTATGTTCTTCTTCTCTCTCTTATTTCATAATGTTACTTCCCTCCTCCCCTCCCTCCCTCCCTTAATTATCCTTGATCACATGTGCCCAGCATGGACAAGGTCTCAGGGGCAAGGAGTTCACTGAGTGGGTTTCTTGAGCTACTGGAACCCACAGGAAGGTGGAGGACAGACATAA
>NW_005872125.1:0-10076 GCF_000147115.1 Myotis lucifugus
CCACTGCCCTCTCTAATCAGGGTGAGTTCTCTATCCTTCCTTTATTATTTTTATTTTTTTAAAAAGAATTCCATTATATACATATATATAATTGGTTTCAGAGAGAGAGGAAGAGAGGAAGAGAGAGAGAGAGAGAAACATCAATGATGAGAATTATTGACTGCCTCTTGCATACCCACCCTGGGGATTGAGTCCACAACAGGGGCATGTGCCTTGACCTGGAATCAAACCATGACCATCTGGCTCATAGATCGATGCTCAACTACTGAGCCAGGTGGGCCAGGCTTATGTGCAGTAAAACTGGTTATATAAATAAAGGAATGTTATTGCTGGTTTAGTTTACTCCAAGGTATTCTTTGAAACTATTGGGAAATTTGGCAAGAATTTAAACTAAAATTTGAAAATTAACTTCTAAGACCTAGTGGAACTCATTTTGTCTTTCAATACTGTCCTGAGGATATGCTTACTCATTAGAGAGAGAGAGGGAGAGAGAGTGGGGGAGGAGAGAGAAATGTTGATGTTAGAGAAAAGTATCAATTGGTTGCCTCTCATAGGCACTCCCATTGGGAACTGAACACCCAACCTAGGTATGAAACCTGACTGGGAATTGAACCCAGAGCCTTTCAGTGTGTAGAGCGGTGCTCCAACCAACTGAGCAACACTGCCAGGTCATGGAACCAAGTTTAAGGATAGAAAAACTTGGATTACTCCTTAAATTTCTGCATATCTGAGATCCAAAATACAGCTAAGTCAATGGGAGTTCATGGAACACCTTGATGACTTTGAGTGGATTAAATGAGGTACAATGTCTGCAACATGCTCATCACTGTGCTAAGCTGGCACTCACTCTATTGTGGTGTCAGTCGGCCCCATCCTGTTTTCTGTGTCATTGTTATAAATTTTCCTTAAAACAGCTCTAGGTTCATAAATTTTGCATAATTTCTCTGAAAGGTTGACCCTGAATATTGGGAGCAGAGAGTGGAAAATTTTAGCATCCAGTTACTATCTCATTAACAGAAATTCAACAGTTATTGAAATCTTGATTTGCATAATGATAAAAGAAGTAATTTTCAATATATCAAGATTCTTTCAATTATAAGTAATTTGCTGTGTTCTCAGGTCAGATCACGACATCTATAAATTTGTTTCCAGTTTATATCACAGTTCGTTTGACATCATTTTAAATCTCATCATGCCTCCCAAAAATGAAGCATGTTAAGTTTATGGGATAGATTTTACAAGAGGAATTGATTGAGGTAGTTATGAAAAAAACAGATTTAGGTGTGATTTCTTTTCATTTTTGTACTTTTGTTAGGGGCAGGAATAGAATATTGGGGACTAGCTATAATAATAAGAAATATTAATCTGGCTCTGTTAACTGTGATTGTTCTGTTCTGATTAGAGAAAGCACATTCTAATCTGTTTGAGAGTTGTACGCCCTGGGGAATGGGAGCTGACATGGGAATGCAGCCATCCTCCTTTCCTCAGAACAGCCTAGATTAACAACCTGGGTGCCTTTAAGCTGGTCCCTGAGGCACCAGCCCCTTATGAACCCCCATCCCGCATTGCCTGTAACCTGTAACCACTGTACCTTGCCTACTTCCCCATGCATGTAATTTCTACTTTCCCATGGAGTCTGTATCATTCTTCCCAAGAGAAGAATCTGGCTTATGGTGTGAGTAGAGCAGATGTTTGTGGATGACCTGCTGATCTCCCATTCTGCCCACATTAATGGAATAAACACCATATATGAGTCAACCCAGTCTCTGCTACATTCGTTCAAGTATTAACCAGCAGCCTGGGCCCATTAGGTTGTCTGGTTTCACTTTAAGTAATTTTATAGCAGTTAGTGAAGCTAGGTAATTAACATAAATGATAATCATTACTCCCCCATCATAAGTCCAAAGATTTCATCTACTTAAAACAATTTACATTTATTTTAAATTAAGAATGAATTTTTAATTAACAGCAAGTAAAATCATTACTAGTTTAGAAATAATTAAAACACTATTAGCTCATTTATTTACGGCCTAAATATTTTTTTACTATTAAATCTTTATTATTCAGATTATCACAGTTGTTCCTCTTCCCCGCCCCCCCCCATATCTCCCCTCCACCCATTCCCACCCCACCCTCTGCCCTTATCCCTGCCACCCACTGTCCTCATCCATAGGTGTACAATTTTTTCCAGTGTCTTCCCACACCCCCACACCACTTTCCCCCCTGAGAGTAGTCAGTCCACTCCCTTTCTATGCCCCTGATTCTATTATATTCACCAGTTTATTCTGTTCATCAGATTGTTTATTTGCTTGATTTTTAGATTCACTTGTTGATAGATATGTATTTGTTGTTCATAATTTGTATCTTTACCTTTTTCTTCTTCTTTCTCTTCTTAAAGGATACCTTTCAGCATTTCATATAATACTGGTTTGGTGGTGATGAACTCCTTTAGGTTTTTCTTACCTGTGAAGCTCTTTATCTGACCTTCAATTCTGAATGATAGCTTTGATGGGTAAAGTAATCCAAGTTGTAGGTTCTTGCTATTCATCACTTTGAATATTTCTTGCCACTCCCTTCTGCCCTGCATAGTTTCTGTTGAGAAATCAGCTGACAGTCATATGGGTACTCACTTGTAGGTAACTGATTGTTTTTCTCTTGCTGCTTTTAAGATTTTCTCTTTGTATTTTGCTCTTGGCCTTTTAATTATGATGTGTCTTGGTGTGGTCCTCTTTGGATCCCTTTTGTTTTGGGTTCTGTGCACTTCCTGGACTTGTAAGTCTATTTCTTTCACCAGGTAGGGGAAGTTTTCTGTCATGATTTCTTCAAATAGGTTTTCAATATCTTTCTCTGTCTCTTCTTCTGGCACCCCCATAAATCGGATGTTGGTACACTTGAAGTTGTCCTAGAGACTCCTTACACTATCTTCATATTTTTGGATTCTTTTCTTCTTTTTGTGTTCCTGGTTGGGTGATTTTTGCTTCTTCGTATTTCAAATCTTTGACTTGATTCTCGTGATCCTCAGGTCTGCTGTTGGAACTCTGGATAATATCTTTATTTCAGTCAGTGTATGCTTAATTTCTAGTTGGTCCTTTTTCATAACTTCGAGGGTCCCGCTAAATTTATCAGCGGTCTCACTAGATTTCTTGAGGGTCTCACTAAATTTATTGGTGGTTTCTAGAAAGTTCTTGAAAAACCTTGAAAGTGTGATTTTTGAACTATATATCCAGTAGTTTGCTTTCCTCCATTTCTGTAATTTGTTACTTGTTTCTTTGTCTCCGCATTTTTTATGCTTCCCTGTGTTGATAGAGTAACTTTCTGTGTTAGGTGTCCTATAGGGACCAGCGGCTCAGCCTCCCCAATTACCTGAGCTGGACACTTTTGGTGCTCCCTTTTGTGGGCTTTGTGCACAGTCTTGTTGTAGTTAAGTCTTGATTGTTGTAGGCATCACTGGGAGGAATTGACCTCCAGGCCATTTGGCTGTGAGAATCATCTGTGTCTGCAGTGGCAGAACTTCTGAGCTGGAGACACTCTTCTGGGGAAAGACTTGCTTCAGTGGGACTTTGGTGCTCACTGAGTCTGCCCCCTGAGTGTGTCCCTTATGGATCTGAGTAGTTGTAATCTGGATGTTCCCACTCTGACCCCTGGGGACACTGGCCTTTGGATCTCTAAGGTGCTGCTAATTTAGTCTCTGCCTGAGGCTACACAGCAGGAGCTAAGGAGAGATTCCTCTTCTTTGTTTGTGGTTTGGAGGTGCCCAGATGAGGCCCAGCTGTGAAGCAATGCAAGCTGCTGTGGGGCCTTGGACCTTCTTTTTGAAGTTCTGGGTATCTCTGATTCAGCTGCAGTTTGCTGGGTAATGTTCAGATTTCAAAGCGCCAGGCCTTTCATATGCAAAGCCTCTGTGCACAGCTTGGGAATGGTGGGGTCTCAGGGGATCAACAGGGCAGTCCAAGCAGCTATGGCTTCTCCCCAGTCCCACCCTAAGAGGCTCGCATCCCAGGGTCCCTTTAATCACTGCAAGCACCTCTAAGAGAAAGCCACCCTTGAGTTCTGCCTGATTCCAGACAGTCCAGTTTTTCCCTGTATGAGTCTGGGTCTCCAAAGATTCACCTGGAACTGGAGTTTAGAGCAGTCCAGAGCTTGAGACTCCCTCCCGATTGAAAAAGAAAACCGTGTCCTCAGCTGCCAGCCCTCTCCATGTGCGCCACTCCTCAGTTGCCAGCCCTTTTGACTTGCGCCTCCGTACCTCTGCACTTTACTTCCTGTAGTTCTGCATGATGTCTGTTTTGTCTTTTAGTTGTATTTTTTTTATTTTTTTTATTTTTCGCTTAAAGTATTACAAATGATGTCTGTTTTGTCTTTTAGTTGTATTTTTTAAGTGGTTGTGTGAGGCAGCAATTTCCAGTGTTTACCTATGCCACCATTTTGGTTTCCCCAGCCAGCCTAAATGTTTAAATTCTGTTCAGAGGATACCTGCATATTTGCTCTCTAAATGTCTTTCTTGCAGGTGCTAATTTAAGACTCTTTGCACAGAAATATATGTACAATATCTTTTTGTTAAAATAATTTCCAATCAGGCTGTTGTGGCTCAGTGATTGAGCGTCAAACGATGAACCAGGAAATCACTGTTCCATACCCGATCAGGCACATGTCCAGGTTTGGGGCTTGATCGCCACTATGGGGCATGAAGGAGGCAGCCTATCAATGATTGTCTCTCATCATTGATGTTTATATACCTCCCTCCTTCTTCTTTTCCCTCTGAACTTAATAAAAATATATATTTTAACATTAAGTAAATAACGTATTTTCCAAACACACAGCTTTACTTTGTTCATTTTTCTTATAAACTACACATTAGTGAATCATTTGTGAAATTGTTTCTTAGGCAGTTGGCTGGGAGCTGAGCTCTCTAGCTAAGACTCCACAAAATAAAATGAATGTGTTGTTACCTAAAAGGAACAAATTGATTTCAATAATTCAGCTGATGGGAAAACAATAATTATTAGACATGTGGTAGACAAAGTTAGAATGAAGTAGTCAATTTCCATTTATTCTACTTTTTGTTTCTTTATATTTTCTTTACCCAGATAGGTTTTAAGTTTCATAGGGAGAGTGTCCTAATATTTGTGTATTTCAAAGCAGTTAACATTGGGCACGAGCTGCTGGCAGAGCAGTTTAGAATGCGGCCCATAGGGCAGTTTGAAATGGGTGGCATGGAAACAGTGGAATGTGAGGTGCAGAGTCGTTGGACGTGGAGTTGGTGGTGTGGAGTCGGTTGAGTGCAGAGTCAATGTGTGAAGAGTCGGTGTGTGAAGAGTTGGTGGACGTAGATTCGGTGGACATAGAGTAGGTGAACTTAGAGTCGGTGAGAGCAGAATTGGTGAGTGCAGAGCCTCTTCATGTGTAAGAAGTGACTGTCCCTGCCTCCCGCTCAGGGCTGTTGAGGAGAGTGAATGTTTCAAGGACAGAGGGCACCTAGTGCAGGGCTCTGGATGGGCAGAGAGACAGTGCCCAGGTGAATCCATAGTCTGTGAGCAAACCCTTCCGGCTGCCAGGCTTTGATCAAAACTATGTCCACTGATGGGAGGTCCATGGATTCCCTTCTACCAAGAATCTTGGGTTCTGGCTCCTTAGGGGAAAATGGACAGGAGATGGAAAGGCAGCAGTTACCACCCGCTCCCAGTCATTAGAAACCCTGAATGGAGAAAACTGCCACTGAGAGAAATGGTCCCTTGGATGCGTGTTCCCAAACTGTGAAGGCATTCAGGGGAGACTCAGACCCCTAAGACACCCCGTGGTTCTGGGAGGGCTCCAGGGAGGGAGCAGAGATGAGGGGAAAGAGCCAAATGGCTTCCCCATGTGTGCTGGGCACTGGGACAGGAGTAAGTCCAGCAGACTCCTCCCGTGAGGGGACCTGCGAGGGACCAGCCATGGCGTCCCACACCCAGCATGTGCCTGACACCCAGAGGCCCATAGTATTATTTGTTGTGTCTGAGCCCTCATTTCCAGGAAACTGCCGAGAGCTGTTGGTTTTCCAAGAGGACATGTGGAAACTGTTCAGATAGGAACTCTGTGTTGAATGAAAGCTTGCCCGAATAGCTATTTATTTCCAGCCCAAGATCAGTGGAGTGACAGTGGAATTGAGAGACCTAGACTCAGCACTTAAACCCTGGACAGACTCTTCGCCCACCCCTTCCTTGTTATGGAAATGGGCTCAGCGAAATCTCATGCCTACCAGTAGCTGTACATGTCAGACCCTCTTGTACCACATGTACAACAGATTGGGGCACTGTTAGGTTTATGTGGTGTCCTTCTCTGACTTTCTGCTACTGGTTTGTTGCTTTTGCTGACATAGTGACCTGCTGATGGTGAAGAGTTTCTTATTAAGCTCAGTGGCTTGACTGGACTGGGCAACATTTAAGGTCTTCAAAACAGACCAGGCCTGCCTGACCAGGGCATATGCCCAGGTTGGAGGGACCTTACCCAGGGGTTGCCTGTGAGAGACAGCCAATCAATGATTCTCTCTCATCATTCATGTTTCTATCTCTCCCTCTCCCTTCCTCTCTGTGATATATATATATATATATGTTTAAAATACATTTTATTTATTCATAAAGTTTGTGTGTGTGTGTGTGTGTGTGTGTGTGTGTGAATGTTTAAAAAAACCTCAAAACCAGATAGGGCCTGACTGCTGTGTTGCTTTTCTGTAAGGATGGATGTAGGTGGGTGACTATTGCAAAAAGGGTCTCTACTAGTGTTTAACATGTGGGTTGCGCTGTGATTTGGAAGTCCCTAAAACCTTTCCAAGACATGTTAAACCTGCTAAGGAGCTGCAGAACTGCCCATCATCATATTCCTTGCTTTAAAGCCCAGTGCTGTACGCCCCTTTGTTCAGACACCACTGAGAGACATTGGGTGTCTTCATCACCTAGGCCACTGGGTCAGCATGTGTGTTAGTGGCTGTAGGTCTCCCAGCTGGGCTCTGTGTTGGAGTCACTTCTGTGCAGCTGTGTTTTTGGAATTGAGAAGGTGTATGGAGGCCCTTCATTCTGGGGGAATGAGGATAGATGCATGGGGGTGATGCCTGTCCAGAGGGTGCCCCGGGGTACATACTCACCCCACCCCTCTTCCTGCACTAGGATCGTGGACACATTCCCCAGCGGTTTCTTGAGGAGCTGTTGGGGGACAGCATGGCCCTCGAGGCTGAACAGGTCCAGAAGATGAACCAGCCTGCCCACCTGAGCTGGGAGATGGAGCAGCTGTCAGAAGGTAGGTAGCAGCCCCTGGTGCCTGGGAGTCTGCCTGGATGTGGCTTTCTCATCCAGGGAGCTGAGCCCTTGGATCTGAATCTCATTGTCAGCTCATCCTCACCCCAAGGGAATAAGATTTTATTTAAAAGCCATTTGGAACTGTGTCATTGCAATTCTCCCCAAGGAGAACGTGAAGGGTCTGGCAGCCTTGACGTGAGGACATGAATTACAAAGTAACAGATTTCTCAGCTCCCATGTGGACAGTCCCAGGAGCTTCCAGATGACAGCACGCTGGCACCCTTAGGATGTCTTAGATCTGTCTGTGGGGGATTAAAAGCTCTGGATGGCAGGAGACTTCCCCAGTGGTTACTAACCTCCAGTATACCTGGCCCCGGGCATGATTTCCTCCATTCATTTCATAATTGGGCAGATGGGTGCAGTCTGTACTCTGTCCAACCTGGGCAGGGGTTGCTACATGCTGGCTTCTCAGGGGAGCCAGGCCTCTTCCCATCCCTCTTGTGTTTGCCCCCTCACAGCCCCAGAGGAGGTGTGGGGTTGGCCAGGGGAAAGTGGTCTGGGGGCAGGCAGTGCACCCAGCAAACAAGTAGCCAATTCCTGTACTCAAGAACATCATATGTGCACCTGAGGTTGCAGGTGAAGGTGTGCTTAGATCTCTGCAGAGCTCAGGAGGGCCTTACACGTGTTCGGGCAGGGGAAAGGTGCTGCTTTTCCAATATTGATCAACATTCCTAAGCATCATGGAGAGACTGTTGAAAGAACCTGGATATTCCTTCTCTTCAAGGGTTCCCATCAGTTCCAAACCTAAAATCAGTTCATTGAACTGTGAATCTGTGTGAGAAGCCAGTTTTTTTTTTCTGGGGTTTGTTATCTCGGCACTCCTGGGACCAAGTGTGGGCCAAACACGGATCCCTGTTCTAGGACTTCAGGTTCCTGGGGAGGACCACTGCCAAGTGCTCAGGTTCCTGGGGAGGACCACTGCCAAGTGCTCAGGTTCATGGGGAGGACCACTGCCCCCTGGTGGAAAGCAGGAGTGGGGCCGGCTGGCAGGGATCTCTCAGACCTCATGTTTCTGTTAGAGACCAGGGAGGTTGGTGGGTTGGGAAGTCTCCCTGATTCAGGCCCTCTGTGTAGTTTGTGAACCCTTTCAGGTCAGTGCCCTTGACTACTTCTTGGTGTTCACACTTCTGCTGCTTAGCTGGCAGGAGCCTTACCAGTCCCCACTAACTCCAGTACAACTGACATTCATAAACAAAGTGTGTATGTACTTTTGCGAGGATGGTGTGGTGGCATCTTGAGTCAGAAAGGCCTGGCTTCAAGTTCTGGTCCTCCAACTGTTAGCCAGGTGACCTCTTTTGAACCTCAGTTTTCTTATCTGCAAAGTGGGGTAATGAAGCTGCCTCACAGGATTGCTATGTGTACCTCCTGAGAGGAGACAGTGAAGCCTTACGCTGTGCCTGGCCCTCAGGGCACCAACAAAGATGGCTGTCCTCAACACCCTTGTTGAATTAAAAGACCCCCTTTGTTCTGCTTCTTGGGGTGCTCGTGAGCACAATACGCAGTAGACAACCATTGTTTTTTTCCCCATAAACTGCTGTGTCAACATAAGAGCCTCTGAGGGGCTGGCCTTTAGAGAAGAGGAAATGAGGGTGATCATCAGCTCCAATGCAGCACTTGGAGATTCTTCACAATCATTTCCCAGGAGCACAGAACCACAGGGTGAGGCACTGAGTGAGTCAGGAGGTGGGCTGGGTGAGTTGCAGGACAGTGGAGATGCATCTAATGGCACAAAACCATACACTGAAAAATAGTTAAAATGGTGAACCCAGTTTTGTACATTTATTTCACCCCAATCTTCATAACATGCATTTTTATAGATTTCAGAGAGGAAGGCAGAAGGAGAGAGAAATAGAAATATCAAAGATGAAAGAGAATTATTGATTGGCTGCCTCCTGCATGCCCCATGCAAGGCATGGAGCGTACAAACTGGGCATATGTCCTGACCTGAAATTGAACCATTACCTCATGGTTCATAGGTTGGCACTCTATCGCTAAGCCACACTGACTGGGCTCATCCCGATTCATAAAACTGTTACTTTTAAAGCGAATGCTGCAAAGGTGCCATTGAATGAGCACAGGTTGTGACTTAGTGGAGTATTCCGCTGTTAGTGTCATTGGTAGCCCTGTCAGGATGAAGCCCTTGGCATGCTTCCATGTGTTGACAGCATGTGTGTTTGTCTGTGGGGTGCACTGAGCTGGAGTTGGGCCACGAAGGTTCATCTGCACCACTGCTGAGTTGACTGCTGCTTGGGGTCTTCAGTCTGTTCTGGCTTCTTGGGTCTGTGCTGCTCTCCTTGGTGGGAGCTGATCACATCCACCTTCATGTGCTGGGGTGAAAGCCGGCGTCCACTCTAGGTCCTTCCAGCCCCCAGGGGGTGAATAGGAAGCAGATGGGGTGCAGGCATAGGAGCAGAGTAGTGTCAGTAGGGTCCCGGGTTTGAGGATGTGGCCCTGGAGGGACAGGTGAGGGAGCACCCTGACCCCTCACACATTCATTTACCTAAAATCATGTACCTGTGTGTGGCAGGAAGGGGGCTGAGAACTCCCCGTTCTTCCCAGGTCTGTGCTCCTCTTTCTGTTCTGTGTTCAAGCTGTGTAAAAGCAAAGGAGGAAAATCTGCCTTCTTCTGTCCTTACCTTAATTTTTGATCTCGCTTAGACTTTTTCAAGCCATTTAGATGTACTGTAATAAATTATTTTTTCAATGCTATTGTAAAAGTACAAAATGAAATCTCCATCTGAAGGCCCT
>NW_005872125.1:10554-36032 GCF_000147115.1 Myotis lucifugus
CCCAGCTGAGCAGCAGAGGGCCATACCGCTGAGGAACCTCAGGTGCCGACTGCAACAGCACCTGTGTACAAGTGAGGGCACCCAGCCAACCATCCCAGGTCCTTCCATCCTAGGGCTCAGGGTGATTGTTGTCTTGGGGCCGGGGCAGAGAGTGGAAGCCCACGCCGTGCAATCTGGGCTCTGACTTGACTTTTCTCTTTAGCCTCCAGCCATATCCTAGAAAACCAGACCCAGGAGATGCGGGGTGCCTCCGTGGCCCGGCAGGACAGCAGCCTGAGGTGCACGGAGCTTCAGGAGGAGAACCAGCAGCTCCGGAAGCAGGTAACGGTGGGTGTTATACAGAACATACGTGCAAGCAGCTGGCTAGGTGGAGCACCCAGGTGTTTGTGTGGATGTGCATCTGGAAGAAATGCAAAATGCAGGGCAGCACCAGTTATGGTAGCGGGATACGAGTCCTCATGGAACAGAGTCCGAGGCAGCAAGACATGTCGGTGCAGCAGAGTGAGTGGACACTATGGACGTGTCTGTGCCCCATTGCCTTCATCTTCCTCTGTGAAATGGAGTTAATGATGTGCCCCCTGTAGGTGTTTTGAGGATCATATGAGTTAGCGAAGTTAAATGGTCCGAGCACATAGTGTTTACTGAAAGCAAAGCAGTGCCCTGTTAGAAAGCACTGGGCAGGCCTGAGAGGGAAGCAGTCATGGAAGCCACGCACATGTGTATAGGACCACGGATGGGCCGCTTCACGGCTGGGTCTTTGTCTCTGCAGAAGGAACAGTTGGAGCTGGAACTCGAGAAGGAGAAGAACAGCAGCCAGGAGTGGGAGACCCTCACTGAGGAGCTCGTTAAAGCCCTAGAGCAGCTGCTCAATGAAGTTGACACCCTGAAGGCAGACAGAGCCCTTCAGGTAGGCCCCTCAGAGCTCGTGCCTCCCCTGTCGCCCCTGACTGAAATGGGGTGTGTCCAGGATCACAGCCGTGTCCGGGTCATTGGTAAGTGATTCCTGGGTGACCAGTTTCCTCGCTCTGCTGCAGCTCAGAGCAGCAATCCTCAGCCACAGCAGCAGGATGGGGACAGGTATCTCTGCCCAGGAACACTGGCCATCTTGTTTTTTATTGCCAGGACTTGGGGGAGGAGACGGGTGGTGCTTCTGGCTTTGGTGCCTGGAGGCCAGGAATGCTGCTCCATGTCCTGCAACCCCCGGGACAGCCCCGCAGGACAAAGAATGATCCTGCTCCATTGTCCAAGGTCACCCTGAGAATCCTGGCAAACCTCCAGGGTCGATTTGTCTGGCACTACCACAAGTCCCAGGGAAGGCATCCCAGCACTAGGGCAGCGGCTCATTGATTCTACCCAGGGACGAGGCTTCCCTCTCTGCCAGCCTTGGCAGTGGCTATTGTACCTCCCCAAGAAGTGGGCAGGAAGGTTCATCCTTGAGAAAAAGCCTGTTAAAGTGTTCCATGAGGTAAGAGGTCTAGGGCTTGCTTTAGAGTAAAGTTCACTCTGTGAAACAGACTTTCACAGGGGCTGGGTCTTTGGCTCTGCAGATGGAAAAGTGGGAGATGCAACTCCACAAAGAAAAAGAAAACACCCAGAAGATGGAGACCATCAATAAAGTACAGTACCGGGCCCTCCTGGATGAACACAGCCGCTACAAGACCCTGCTGCTTCGTTCCATAGAAATGGAGAGCAAGGCATTTAGGCGTAGGTGGGTGCCGTCAACTGTTGGGGTGACTAGCGAGCTCTCCAAGCTCCTGTCCCCCTTTGCTCTGGCCGCTCATGGTTCCTCTGGATCTGCTGCTTCACAGGGAAGAGAAGTGAATGGACCACCCCCCTATGCGATGTGGGAGGCTGGAGGCTGAGGGGCAGGGTGGTCCCCCAGGGGAGGATGGTGTGCCCAGCTCATCCCGGCTCAGGGAAATGGTGTGTCGGCATTGGGGTCACTGCTCCCCTGGGGTTCCTGCCCCCTCTTCCTCTTCTCTCCCAACCAAGAACAAGGAGGGGGCGCTCACCACAGCTTCCGATGTACAGGGATGTGCCTCACCAGCTTCCAGGCCTCTTCTTCTTTCAAAGTCTCAAAGTCTGGGCTTCTGTGTGTGTTTTTTTAACTTTTAAATTTGGAAACTTTTGAATATATGGAAATGTGCAAAATTGTATAGTGTGATTCCCAGGTACTCATCCACGACATCAGTACTTCAATACTGTGCCCATCTCATGTCATCTTTACCTCTGACTCTCCACCTCCATACTCCTTTTTTTAAGGTAAAATTGATGTCCATTGACATGCACAAATCTCAACTTTGAGCTTCTGCCAGATCAGGGCTTTGTGTGCGTGCAGTCAACTAACGTCGCAGAGCTCCTGCTCCAGCAGATCCCAGATTGCTCCGGGTCCTGGGGCAGGTGCAGTGGCATACAGAGCTTGGGGGAGGTCTGATGTGCACAGGATACCAAGTGAGGAGAGAGGGGGAGAGATGTGGCTAAAGAGAGGCTCTCCCACACTTGGGGCAGCACAGGAGAGAGCTGTTGTCCACTTCCTATGCTTGTGAGACACCCCTGCTCACAGCATTTCCTTTGAATCCTCCTCAAAGACACTGAGCAAACGTGGGGTCTTCAGTAGTGTAAGCAGCTGAGGTGCAGGGAGTTAGCAGCTGAGGTGCAGGGAGTTTCTATCACAGGGAGCCTGCTGAGGGTGCCTGCTGCTGCCGTGAGTGTGGGGGCCATGACATTCATTTATTCACTAATCCAGTGCTTCCTGTAGACTCCACAGGGCCTTCCACCCCTTTATCCTCCAAATGCTCCATCCTCTGGGGGGTGCCAAGACATCTGCTCCTACCAGACTTTGTTCCTTCCAGCCAGAATGAGCATCTTCTGCTTTTTAGCATCCCCCTCTCTGCCTCCTCCTGCACCCATCCCAAACTCCCGTGATGCTTAGTGAGCTTCTGTGGGGCATGTGGTGCTAGCCCTGTGGGAATGATCCTAGCTGAATAATGAGGGGAGACTTGTGTGGTGCCCACCCCTCACCAGTTGCCTTCAAGCCCGATGATGTGGTTATAACAGTGTCATTATATTCTTTTTTCCCTCTTTTTTTATTATTAAATCTTTATTGTTCAGATTATTGCATTTCTTCGTCCTCCCCCCCATAACTGCCCTCCACCTAGTATCCACCCCACCCTCCACCCTCACTCCCCACCCACTGTCCTCATTCATAGATGCGCAATTTTTGTCTAGTTTTTTCCCGCATCCCCCACACCCTTTCCCACCCAAGAATAGTCAGTCCATTCCCTTTCTATGCCCCTGATTCTATTATAATCACCCGTTCATTCTGTTCATCAGGTGATTTATTCACTGGATTTTTAGATTCACTTGTCGATATATGTGTATTTGTTTTTCATAATTTGTATGTTTACCTTTTTCTTCTTCTTCCTCTTCTTAAAGGATACCTTTCAGCATTTCATATAATACTAGTTTGGTGGTGATGAACTCCTTTAGCTTTTTCTTATCTGTGAAGCTCTTTATCTGACCTTCAATTCTGAATGATAGCTTTGCTGGATAAAGTAATCTTGGTTGTAGGTTCTTGGCATTCATCACTTTGAATATTTCTTGCCACTCCCTCTGGCCTGCAAAGTTTCTGTTGAGAAATCAGCTGACAGTTGTATGGGTACTCCCTTGTAGGTAACTGACTTTCTTTTTCTTTCTGCTTTTAAGAGTCTCTCTTTGTATTTTGCTCTTGGCATTTTAATTATGATGTGTCTTGGTGTGGTCCTCTTTGGATTCCTTTTGTTTAGGGTTCTATGCGCTTCCAGGACTTGGAAGTCTATTTCTTTCACCAGGTAGGGGAAGTTTTCTGTCATGATTTCTTCAAGTAAGTTTTCAATATCTTGCTCTCTCTCTTCTTCTGGCACCCCTATAATTCGGATGTTGGTATGCTTGAAGCTGTCCCAGAGTCTCCTTACACCACCTTCTTATTTTGGGATTCTTTTTTCATTTTGCTTTTCCGGTTGGGTGTTTTTTACTTCTTTGTATTTCAAATCTTTGACTTGATTCTTGCGATCCTGTGGTCTGCTGTTGGGAGTCTGTACAATATTCTTTATTTCAGTCAGTGTATGCTTAATTTCTAGTTGGTCCTTTATCACAACATTGAGGGTCTCGCTAGATTTCTTGAGGATCTCACTACATTTATAGGCGTTCTCACCAGTCTTTTTGAGGGTCTTACTAAATTTATCGGCGGCTTCTAGACAGTTCTTGAGAAACCTTAAAAGTGTGGTTTTGAACTCTATATCCAGCATTTTGCTTTCCTCCATTTCTGTCATTTGTGTCCTGTTTCTTTGTCTTCGCATTTTTTATGCTTCCTTGTGTTGATAAAGTGGTTTCCTGTGCTAAGTGTCCTCTAGGGCCCAGTGCAGCCATGGGCAAACTACGGTCTGTGGGCTGTATATGGCCTGTTTGAAATGAATAAAACTAAAAAAAAAAAAAAAAGACCGTACCCTTTTATGTAATGATATTTACGTTGAATTTATATTAGTTCACACGAACACTCCATCCATGCTTTTGTTCCAGCCCTCGGTCCAGTTTAAGAACCCATTGTGGCCCTCGAGTCAAAAA
The DNA here is from genome assembly GCF_000147115.1 of Myotis lucifugus. Classification (NCBI taxonomy): domain Eukaryota; kingdom Metazoa; phylum Chordata; class Mammalia; order Chiroptera; family Vespertilionidae; genus Myotis; species Myotis lucifugus. Next base: position 15,157 of record NW_005872125.1, read on the forward strand.
GTTTGCCCACCCCTGGCCAAGTGGTTCAGCCTCTCCAATTACTTGAGGAGGACACTCTTGGTGCACCCCCTTGTGGTCTTTGTGCACAGTCTTGTTATAGTTAAGCCTTGATTGTTGTAGGTAACACTGGGAGGGATTGGCCTCGAGGCCAATTGGCTGTGAGAATCAGCTGTGTCTGCAGTGGGAGAACTTCTGTCCTGAAGCTCTAGGGAGGTGCTAATCTAGCCTCTGCCTGAGGCTATCCAGCAAATGCCTCTGTGCAAGGCTTGGGCTAGGCAGGTCCCAGGGGATCAACAGGGTGGGCAGTGCAAACAGTTATGGCTGCTCTCAGTTCTGCCTTCAGAGGCCCCGCTTCTCAGTGTCCCAGCAATTGCTGCAAGTACCTCTGAGAGAAAGCTGCCCTTGAGTTCTGACCAATGCCAGACAGTCCCACTTCTCCCGTATGAGTCTGGGTCCCCAGAGACTCCCTAGGAACTGGAGCTCAGAGCCTGACACTCCCTCTCGATTGAAAAAGACAACTGTGCCCTCAGCTGCCAGCCCGCTCCACGTGCACCTCTTTACCTTAGTATTTTACTTCCGCACCTCCTCTGAGTCTCGGTATGCTTTTCTCTTTCCTCTAGTTGTAGAATTTCCACTCAGCCAGCCTTCCTGTGGTTCTGGGTGATGTCCGTTCCGTCTTTTAGTTGTATTTTTGAAGTGGATGTGTGAGGCAGCAAACTCCAGTGTTTACCTATGCCACCATCTTGGATATTTCCATGATATTCTTAATGTCTGCACACATGGGGAAGGTTTGTGCAAGTGGCATCTCACTGGCTCTGAAGGAGTGTTTCATTGTCATTCTACTGGTAGCTCCTTGCTGGATAGACCTCCTGTGTTATTAGGTAGTGTTTGCTGGTGCACAGAGAGCTGGAGCCCTTGGTCTGTCTGCAGCAGGGCTACAGGGTGGGAGGTGGAGGTGCCTGCAGCACAGGCTGGTGGGTCTGTGTTCATTTCACTTGACGCCTGAGTGGGACCCTCAGTCCTTCATTTCCCAGCACATGTTTCCTGGGTATCAAGCCTCATCCCGTTGACTCAGTGGGGAGTGAGACTCTCAGTTTCTGCCCTGCAGTAGGGTGGTCACCAATGGTTGGAATGTACTTAATCCATGACCCTATAAACACTGAGACAGGAAGAAAATAAAAGCGCTGAACTGAGGGGGAGATGAGGGGGACCTGAGGGGGACCTGAGGGGAAGGTAAGTGCTGGACTGGAGGTGCCTGGAGGAACAGGCTGAGTGGATGTGCATGTGCCTATGTGCCAATGGACCCTGGCAGCTGCGTGGTCCCCAATGGGCAGGCCTCTGGCCCCCACGCTGCCTGACTCAGCATAGGGAGGCTGTTCTGGATCTGGGCAGAGTGCACACCAGGCCCTGGTGTGGTGGGAGGTCAGCTGTCATGTGGGTGGAATTCCTTGAATATGTGATGGTTTCTGTGAGAAGGGTGTGAAGTTCAGAAAACAGTGTTGGTGTTCCCAGCGGGCTCATGGAGAGAGGCTGCTGAGACAGGGACGGGAAGGGACCCTGCAGACGTGTTGGGTGGGAAGAGAGACACTCAGCTCTGGGGCTGGAGGAGACTCCTGCCCATTACCGCAGCCCTAAGCTCTGCAGAGAGAAGCCGCTCACAGAGGCTGTGCATTCTCCTGTGTGTGGGTGCCTAGCGGGTTTGTTTCCCTCTTCAGGGAGCAGGACCAGCTCCAACATGAGGCAGCACTACAGGAGCTGAGGGACCTCGTGAGCACCCAAAGAGAGGCTCTGAAGCAGGCTGCCCAGGAGGAGAGGCTGCCACAGGAGGAGAGGTAACCGCCTTCGCCCCCTGCAGTGGCATCTGCCAGGTTACATTCAGAACAACTCACTCAGCACCCACTGAGCTAAGCTCAAGCGAGTCTCCTGGAAATGATATATTTTTACCAACCCTGTCATGGTCACAGCTGGTTGGTCACAAGGTAAAGGCAAGCCAGATAGTGGCTGGGATGGAAGGATAGCAACACTGGGATGCTGCATTGTCTAGGTGTGGATGACCTCCCCTCTCACCTTGATGATGGTGATGATTGTATTGGGCGTGGACTCCTCCATCCTCTAATACCAGCCATCCCATGAGGGAGAGACGCTTGGTCTTTGGCATTCACGCATTGTCTACTGGTGAACTCACCTCCTCACTGAAAAGCACTTAAACCAACAAATTATAACCATGGCTTTTCATGGGACTGTCCAGATTGCAAGAGACAGGAGTCGCCTGATGGGCACATTTGCAGATGAGGTTGAAAAAGACCTTTGGCTCCTGCCTTTTTCAACTCTCACACTGCAAACCAGTGACCCTTTTATGGTCCATTGAGTGCCATGGAGTTCTATTTTCGTGGTTTTGGTGGTGATGTCATTGTTTGAAATGCCCCCCAAATGGATTGCTGAAGTGCTATGTAGTGTCCCCAAGTTCAAGGCTGCACTGGGCCTTATGGGGAATAAGAGGGGCAGCACGTGAGGTTGCTTTTGGTCCAGGGTATGGTGCACTTGGCTGTGAGTATATTACACGAGGTGTCTTGTTGACTTGGTCGGTTGACAAAAATGTGGCCAAAGACTCACACGAACCGGCCGGTACAGTTCCAGTATCCATTAACTGAGTGTTCGCAGTGGCTTGATAGAACTTTATACCGAGAATCATGAGAATTGACTGCACTACAGTTATCTCTTAAAACAAAACAAAACAAAACAAAACAAAACAAAACAAAACACCACAGATGAGGGAAGAAGCTCAGAGAGATTAAATAACTTGTTCAAGTTCATGCTCCTAGTTACCGAGCCTGTCAGGAATCAATTCCAGGTCTTGTCTCAACCCAGAGGCATGTCCATATGAAGCCTTCCTTCCCACAGCCTTGTTCTAACATGTATTGGGGGTTATAAACTCAGGTGCCCCCAGTGGCCAGGCAGGTCCAGCAGGTGGGGGAAGGAGTGTCAGTGTTAGATCAGACCCTCGTGGAGAATACACACCCTCTGAGGGCTGCCTGCGGAGAGGCAGGCCCGGGCTGCCAGGTCATTCTTTTTATAATCTTTTTTTTTAAATCCTTACAACATGATAATTTTTCCATTGACTTTTACAGAGAGTGAAAGGGAGGGAAGGAGAAGGGGAGAGAGAGAGAAACATCCATGTGAGACCATCACATCTATTGGATATCTATAGCACACACTCAAGCTACAAGGGGGAGCAAACCGGCAACCCAGGTCTGTTCCCTTGAATGAGACTTGAACCCATGACCCTTCTGTACATGGGTGATGCTGTCACTACTGAGTCATACCTGCCAGCACCTTTTGTTTATGCTTTCTCCCCACCATCTGAGAAGATAGATACCTGAATGTTGACGTGACACTTAAAAATTTTTAAATATTGTTGAACTAATTAATTTAAATGGAAAAATACAGATGATGTGCACCAAACAGGGCACATCTGTGTTCAAATTGAGTCCATGAGCTTCTGGTCATGTGAGCTTTCTGGTATAAATCTGCCACCTGATACTCAATCGGGCAGTTAAGATGACCATGATGATGATTTCAGTAGATTTACATAATACTCTCCAATCTCATATGTTATTTGTCTCAGGAGGGGAAATAAGAAATGGCTTGGAAATGGGGAGAAGAGATGGACAAAGACATATAAATTTACAGCAAAAATGTTCTGATTCCATGTATTTCAAAAGTATTTCAGTCAAAGAACCCTTTGTTCCAAGTCAGCAGGTCTGCCAAAGCCTTCCATGGGAAGGATTCTCATAGGGTGCTCTGTTGAAGTGGTGTCCGAGCCTGCCTGTCCTGTCTCCCCCAGCCCACAGTGGGCAGCTGCGCTAGCCTTCTAGAACCCCAATGGACACAGTTTGAAATCCACTAAGTTTGTTCCACCCTCATTTACACACGGGAAAAACGGAGGCACAGAGAGGCTGTGGTTTTGATTAAGGTGCACACCTGGGTCGGAGGCTGGGAGTGCTCCTCAGCCCTTGGCCCTGTGGCTCTCCACCCCCAGAGTCAACTTCTGGAACCAGCTGATGATTGCAGAGCAGAAGGAGCTGCACACCCAGAGCAAAGTGATGCAAAGCTCCCCAGAGGTCCTGCAGCAGGAAGTGATGCTCTGGCAGGCCCAGTACAAAGGGGCCAAGGAGGACCTGCAGAGGATGGAAATCTCGCTGAAGAAGCTGAGCAGCCAGTGTGAGGTGAGGCCTGGGTTGGTGGGGTCAGAACCCCCTTGCGTGTGCCCTGAGCGACAGCCTTGGCTCAGCCAGTTCGCAATGGGTCCTCATTGGCTTCTTTGCTCAAAGACCCTGTGTGAATGTCACACAGAGGCCGAGAGGAAGCCAGAGGCATTTGAAGGGGACAAACCCCATGACTGGTGCGATTGAGTTAGGAAAAACCTTACACCTGAGCTTTGTTTTTGAAAGGTCGGGGCGGTGCATGGAAACAGCCAAGTACTGTTTCATTTCCGAACCCTCGGCTGAGCACTTTGCTCTTTGATCACCCATGTCCTCTCATTTAATTCTCCCAATGATTTTGTGAGCTGGGGTTCCCATTCTCGTTGCTCTTAAGTTGTGGATTGCAACCCAGTTTGTCTGATGCCAAAAGTTGAGACTTTTCTGCTACAGCAACAGGGATGATATTCTCGAGCAGGAGCAGTCCAACTTCAGTCATACATATTCATATCCAACCCCTGCTCCTGTGTGTTTTTATGTCTGTGAAACAAGAATACATTTATAAATATATTTTATTTCATTTTATGGATATCAGTGAGAGGAAGGGAGAGGGAGAGAGTGATGGAATCATCCATGAAGAGAGAAAATCCTTGATGGGCTGCCTCCTGCAGGCTCCCTACTGGGGATCAACGCCACAACTGGTCATGGTCCTTGACGAAGAATCGCACCAGAGACCTCTTGGTGCTGGGAGGACGCTCAACCAACTGAACCTCACCAGTGGGGCAGCTTATTAACAAGATGTTCTACATTGTTTTTCAAGATTGTGATTAAGGCATCAGAATTTGTTGTCTATTTTGCAGTTGCAGCACATCGCAGCTCAGACCGGCTGCGTTTTCAGTGCTCAGTGGCCACAGGAGGGCTGTGGTTCCCTGATTGGACGGGACACTTGGCCATCCACATGTCATTGATTGTGTTGGTCATTCCCATTGTCGTAGATCATACCGAAATGACCACCTTTGAGCATGTGGCCTTTTTCTTCTTTTGGGAACAGATTCCCCTCAGTGGAATCACAGGGGCGCATGGTATGTGAGACATTGTTGACCTGTGTTGTAGGTGCTCTCTCGTGAGAAGGAGAACTTCCAAGAAGAAAAAGTTAAGCTGAAGAGGAAGATTCAGACATTGGCCAGGAGGAACAGAAAGCTTTTAAAAGAGAATGAGAAAGACAAGGCTCGGCGCATGTAAGGGGTGTGGGCTGACCTGTCAACAAAGGGGTCCTTCTTTCTAGTCCATGCCTAGGCCTCAAGATGCTGGGCAGAGAGCCCCCTGGTGCACTGGTGTCCCAAGGGAAGGGGACACACCACCTTCCCATTGCATCCTCCTCTCATTTTCCCTGGAATGGTCCTAGAGTTCTGCAAGTAGGGATGGTTGGCTTTTGAAAGATACTGCCCACTACCAGATGGTTCTTAATCTGCCTTTGAAATTCAGTTCAGTTTAAAAAATATGATGGCAGTAAAGAGTGGTGGCCAGGGAAGGGACTCAGATTGCAGGCGGAGGCCTTTCTATGTGTTTTCCCTTAATGAGCTGGGGAGAGGGTTGTTGCTGCACCATGGTTTTCTTTCCTCTGTGGACAAGACACATTCCTGGCTTTGGGAAGGCCCTGTGAGGTGCACAGAACCAGTTACCAGGTGGCCAGGAAGTAGTTGGAGTGATAGGAAGTGAGCAGAGCTGTGTGCACAGCAGACAGATGTTGAGGAGCTTCATAGAGGCCGAGAAGGAAGCGTGGTGGTGGGAGTTGGGGTGCTGCTGCTGACCCAGATGGGGATAGGTCTAGCCAGTGGGGGGACGTGAGATGGAGCACGGGTAGTCTGGGTGCAGGGAAGGTGCAGGCAGTGGCAGGAGGGAAGGCTGCATCAGGCAGCGCTCAGCTGTAGAAGGCATCCACACCAGGCTAATGAGTTGGGTCCGCTGGGAAGTAAGTGTTTATGGGAAGCTGGTCTACAGGGCCCAGGAAGCTGCCAGAAAGGAGGGCAGGAGGAAGAGCCTTGGTGTTGGAAACATTACGGTTGGAAGTCATGTAACCCGAGATGCCTCTGGTGGGTCCAGGGTAGTCTTACCCCCTCGGTGCTATGCTGCTGAACTGTCCTTCTTTGTGATCAGGAATGGCTGACTATGTGGCACAGAGGGACATGGTCACAGTGACCACGGGGGGCACTGTCCAAGTCCCCGGGGTCACGGTGCTGCTTTATTGTCCTCTCAGATTCTTCTGCGCATCTACAGGTAGTTAGCCACCTACCCAGGATGGTTTACATGGAAAGCCACACTGTAGTTTTGGGGTAGAAATGACTGTGGCCTGAGTTGACTCTCTGTGACACAGGAGGTCAAAATTACCAGCAGAGGTTGGGCAGGTACCAACTAGAAGAGTCGGGGCCTGGTATCCAGGGGGTATCTGATAATGGTTTTGCATTATCCAGTGTCTGCAGGAGGCTAGGGAGTTGGCAGGCTTGCTGAGCCTGTTCTGAGCGGAGTCTTCCCCAGTCCTGGGAGGGTTGTAGGTCCTGCCTTCTGTGAGTTTGTGCACCCAGGGGTGCAGGGTTGGTCAGAGCCAGACAGGAAAGTGATCTAGCATAAAGCCAAGCAGCACGGCTGTGGGAAGAGAACAACACAGTGCCAAGGACGCTGGTAGCAGAGCAGGTTCGGTGGTCAGGTGTCCAGCAGTTTGAAAGCCATCACTTCTAACGGGGTGCTTACTTCACGATGAACTGGTGGAAATCTCCTCGTATTAGTGGGACCTCGGCAGCTTCATGACCGACAGAGTCTGAGCAGCTGCCTTGATCCTGAGGACTCATTTCCCAGCAAGGAAACCGGGGTCTGAGCTGTCAAGGCCCACGGGTTTCCGACCCTGAGTTTCACATGGTTCAGGGCTTGCTCTCCTGAGATGACATTCAGCCTGATCCTCGTTGCTTCAGCAGGTCTCCTCGATGTGTTAGGGTTCCCGGACCCACGTCACGTGCTTCCATCCCCATATTCCCGAGTCAGAAATCAGTAAGGCCATGAGCACCGTGTTGTCTGAATCCTAGGAAAATGCCGGCCCTTCTGGGCCTGGTCCCACGCTGGGCCGATGAGTCGATTTACATGTTTTATTTTAAAAACCAGATTGTTTTTCTTTCTCATCTATTTACAGGGAAAATGTAAATTTCTTACCGACAATCATAGAAGAGCAAGAGGAAACAGTTGTGGGTTCCTATGAGTCTTGGGGTCCTGTTCCACAGAAGTGAGTTTGATTTAATGGCAATAACTTAAGCACAGAACAGAAAGCTTGCTCTTTCATGAGTGGGGAAAGCTGTAGCTATGTACAGCAGTGGCCAGTTTGTGGGGCCCCCATCTTCCTCTCTATGGCCGGTCCCCTGTGTGCATGTCTCTCCCAGCACTGAAAGAATTTAGAGTTTCTTTTGGTCCCGCCCTCCATACTCAGGGTTATCCTAGGAGGGATGGCGAAGACCAGTTGGCCATGAGCCTGTTTAAGGGGCAGAGAGTCTGTGGTTTAAAGCCACTAAAGCAGGACTCGCAGTTTGTGTCTCCAGGTTTCAGGACCTAGAAAACCATGTTTCTGTTTTGGGAAGGAATCATGGGCCAGACACCTGCCTAGCACCCAGGGTGTTCAATTACAGGGACCTCTAGGTCTTCCCTACATTCCTCTGGAGTCTCTGGACCCCAGGGTGGTTCACAAACACGTTCCCTTCTGCAGAGTATCAGCCCCGGTGGCGGGCCGTCTTTGTCCCCAAGACTGCCATTCTGCTCCGTACAGCAGGGCTTCCTCTGGTGCGGGCCTGAGCCCCATTAGCTGGGCCTTCAGATTGTCCTGTCCAAGCCCAGCCTAGAGGTCATATCACCATGAATCCTGTAAGACCTCTCTGTTGAAATCTCAGAACCACAGAATCTTCTACCTTCTGCCTGACCCTTCTGTTGACAGGGAAATGAGGCATCTATGAGGGAATTAAGCAATTTGAGAAAGCACTGTGCTGGTCTGTGGCAGAGCCAGGATTAGAACCCACATGTATTTCTTATTCTATTCAAATGCCCTCATTTCCAGTTAGCTGCAATGTTTTACTTACCCTTTAAATTCACTGTTTTCATTTATTTCTTTTTATTTTCTTAACCTCACTTGAGGACATTTTTTCATTGACATTTAGAGAGAGTAGAAAGGAAGGAGGCGGGGGAGAGAAACATCAGTGGGAGAGACACATCGATTGGTTGTAATCCTGTACGCACTCTGATTAGGGCCAGTGATAAACCTGATTGTTGTATTTGAAGTTCCATTTCCCAAGAGGCTAGTGTGGGTTTCTGCCACAATGAATGCTTCTACCATCCCTGGGTCTGTGTGAATTCACTGCCAATATTGTTCCACCTCCTGAGACCCACATATGAACATGGTGGTGCTGGAGAAGAGCACCATCCGTCTGAACCCCAAATGAACAGCCACTTGCCCATCTGGAGGGACATTGAGGGTTGGTAGTGTCCTAAACCTCTACTTCCTGTAGGAAAAAGTGGTGGACTCGAGCCAGATCCTTCATCAAATTCTTCAAACCCAAAAACAATGGTTCTGGAGATCCAACACAGCGAACCCGAGACAGCCGTCCTGGGCCCCTGGAGGCCACCCCATCATGCTCATACTGGGTGGAAGAGCAAGATGCCCCCAGCGCGCCACCTCCAAAATGTAAGAGGGGTGACTGAGCTGTAAGTGGGAAATAAAGGGGATGATCTCAGGTCTCCTCCATGGGCAGGGCAGCACCAAGGAGATGGTGTGCTGGGTGTGCACAAGAGTGTAGGAGCCAGAAGGGGGTGTGCCTTCCCTTAGGTATGTGAACAACCAAATATAAAATATAAACCCTTGTCAATGTTGGACACTTTTGTCCCAGAACAATGTAGTTCTGCTAGCATGAGGAGCCTTGCCCATCACATATAGTTGGTAGGTCCTGGGATGTACAGTGCGGATCTCCATAGAGTTAACGCAGACACTAGAGCCTTCTGAAGACCAGGGCCAAGCCTGAGACTCATGTGCTCGCAGCGGCTGGCATTACAGTACCTGAAAAGATCTAGGGAGGGGGCCAAGCCTCCTTCTGAGTGTGACATGTGCATAAGCCTTTCTGGGTGGCATTCACCACTTTAACTTTTGGTGTGTCACTGGAGATGCAAAAAGGAAGTGTGCACACACATGCCCACTGTTTGGGGACTAATGCGTGCATTCCCAGTCTTTACAGCAGGTGAATTAGGTCAAATGCTCACATGCAGGTAAATGATAATGAAGCTTATTAACATTTGTTTTATCTAGAGGGGTTCTTTAGCCTGATGTTTTCATACTGGCTCCTTAAATGTTGTGACATTTATTACCTCAACTTCTGTTATTGTATAAATTGCCTTAATGAAGATAATTAGCCTAATTGAGTTAGCAAACCTTTCAGAGAAAAAAAATGCTTGACAGATCCAAACTGTCATTTGGATGCATGAATGAGCAGGTGAGAGGTAAATAATAGTAATGGCAGCCGTGCAATGGTGCTTCCTGGGCTCAGTCCACGTTAGGGATTTGACCCGCTTTATCTACCACCTTTAGTCCTAACTGCTGGGTGAGGTAGGCATGATCCCTATCCCCTTTTCAGAGCTGGGAAAGTGAGGATTGACAGGGTGAAGCCCTGGCCCAGAGAATAAGTGTTGGAGCTGGGATCCCAACCTGGGTTTGACAGATGATGGTGCCTGAACTTTAACCCCTGTGAGCACTGCCTGCACTTCAAGCTGCTTTGGTCTCTGAAGATGCTGAACCAGCCTGTGGCCCCAGCATTGAGTAGTGGGTCCTCATCCTGTGGTGTGAGCTGTGGTCAGCAGGTGGCGATGGGGGAAAGAAGTAACGGAGGTTCTTCTATATATGAACTTGAATCCTCAATCAGAAATCTGGTGAATCAGTTATGATCATGCACATGACATGCTCAGAACGTTAGACCAATTGTCAGACTATAATTTAAAGGTCATGAAGGGGAGGTTTAGAGTAGAGGATGCGTATTGATCTAAACAGGAATAATTCTTTTTGAATATATATTTTTATTGATTTCAGAGAGGAAGGGAGAGGGACAGAGATAGAAACATCAATAATGAGAAAGAATTATTGATTGGCTGCTCCTGCATGCCCTCTACTGGGTTGGAGCCTGCAATCCAGGCATGTGCCCTCGACCTAAATCAAACCTGGGACCTTTTAGTCCGCAGGCCTGTGCTCTGTCCACAGAGCAAAACCAGGGATGAACAGGAATCATTCTTGATGTTGAGAGTGTTTTGTCATCAAAAAGTGGTAGAGCCCTAGCCATTTTGGCAGAGGTAGGTACTTCCATTATTTTCAAAGGTATCCTTCTATAAGAGGTTATGTTACATGTATAAGAATTATTAGTGCCCTGACCAGTTTGGCTCAGCGGATAGAGCGTCAGCCTGCGGACTCAAGGGTCCTGGGTTTGATCCCGGTCAAGGGCATGTACCTTGGTTGTCGGCACATACCCAGTGGGGAGTGTGCATCTGATCGATGTTTCTCTCTCATCTATGTTTCTGACTCTCTATCCCTCTCCCTTCCTCTCTGTAAAGAATCAATAAAATATATTTTTTAAAAAAGAATTATTAGTTATCCCTTGCCGAATTTGGCTCAGTGGATAGAGCGCCAACCCACAGAATGAAGGGGCACGGGTTTGATTCCTGGTCAAGGGCATGTGCCTCGGTTGCCGGTTTGATCCCGGGCCCCAGTTGGGATTCATGCGAGGAGCAACCAGTGGATGTGTAACTCTCACATGGATGTTTCTCTCTCCATCTCCATCTACTCTCCCCCTTCCACATTCTCTCTAAAAGTCAATGTGAAAAATACCCTCCAGTGAGGATTTCCAAAAAAAAATATTAGTGAGTAGTTGAGATAGCCCATTTTACTGCAGAAACATACCATTAAGTGTTCCAAAGGCTTTGAACAGGAGCAGGAGTTAGGGTGTGTGAGCCAAGGTGTCAGGAAGCCTGTCATAAAAATGGATGAGTAAGCCCAGCTGGTGTAACTCAGTTGGTTGAGCATCATTCCATTACCTGGGAGGTAACAGTTTGGTTTTGGTCAGGGCACGTGCCTGGGCTGTGGGCACAATTCCCAGGACAGGACATGCAGGTTGCAGCTGATCAATGATAGAAACATCATTGATCTTTGTATTTCTTTCTCCCTCTCCATTCCTCTCTCTGAAATCAATAAAAACATATTTTCAAAAAAGAATGAGTGACAAAAGCCAAGTCCTAAATTAATAAACATCCATATTTCATAATTTAACACATTGAAATTGAAAAATGATCTAACGCATCATCTCCTAGAGCAATATAGACTTCTCCTCACTTGCTAAATAAAGCATTGGCACAAGGTTGCCACTGAATTAATTAAATGGAGTCAGAGCCAAAATCATTCACCAAGTCCTGATTCTGGTTGTGCCATGGGGATTGTTTCCATCTCTCCTGGGCTGGACAGGATTCTGATTTCCCAAGTACTTTTAGCCAATGTAGAGTTACTTGTTGTTCTTCAATTCATTTATTTTCTGTTTTGTGTTGTTTTCTTCTTTTCTTCTTCTCCTGGTGATCTGGGGATAACCATTTAGCCACTTGGCACAAAAAGAACAAAGGGAAGAACAAAGACAAGTGTCCAGCGGCCTGCCCGGCTGTGTTGAAACGCTTTCAGTCCTCATCGTCCTTGAACATCCCACCCCCTTCAACTTAGGTTCTTCTTTTTCCATATACTGGAGATTCCCTTCCTTTTACCAGTTCCTCCACCAAATAACCTCCCTCATTTATGAAAAACCCACAAGGAAAAACCAAACGAAAAAACAAATACCTAAACCATAAAAAAGAAAAATCATAAAGACCACCAATGACCCATACTGAAAGGCCAGAGGACCCATAGTGGCCCTCTCCTCCTGACCCAAAAGCAGATCCGGAGCCTTCAAACTACCAACACACCTTCTGAAGACAATGGCCTCCTCTCCTGTCTGCCTACGGTACCCGGAGTGGTTGTAGAAGGAGGAAAGGGTTCCCGTGCTGCTTCCATTTGTTCTGTTACTGACAACGCTGTTCCAGCCCTAAGGGTCACACCCCATTTGTGAAACTCCTGTCTCTACCTCCAGCCACTGGTATCTTTTCAACAAATCCACTTTGGCCTGGGGATGTTCACAAGGCAATGACAAACCGCCTTTCCAGAGGCAGACACCATGTGAGCATGCCCCTTAGGACACGTGTTAGCTACTTCCCCTCCATTAAAGCATGTGTGCGCATATGCATGTGCGTGTGCATGGGCAGGTGAGCAAACACATGCATGCACTCTCTCAGCGCTGGGCCCTCCTGATCCAGAAACTTGACTCCCTCTCCCAGAAGCCTGGTGGTCCCAGGAGAAGCCCAGACCAGCCAAACCACAAAGACCTGGAGGCCCTGGGTGGACCCTGGAGTGAGGCTCACTGTTAACCTAGAGCTTTGCCAAGCCAGGCCTGGTTTCCAAATCCTTCAGGCCAGGGCGGTCTTCCAGGAAGGTGGCCTCAGGCTTTGCTTCTCTCCAGCTGGCTCCTGGGGCCACTTTTCTATAAACATTGGGTCTGCCCAGCCTGGGTGATGGGGCAGTGAAAAGCCTTGCCCGCCCCTTCCCAGCAAGTGTCCACAGTGTGCTGAGGGAAACGTGTGCGAGAGGCAGGTGCAGCCTGATATGGAAAGTGGCTGCAGTGCCCCATTGCCCCCTATTGAGGATGACACTTTGATTTATAATTTCTGAGTGACTTCCAAGGGTAGGAACCAAATGTAATATATTACATACATGTGTACACACTTGTGAAATATATGTGCTTTGAGGTGTCCCCCAAATATATATACTACAGGGTGTCCCCCCAAATATAAACACACTTCAACAGCTGATAACTCAATTTTCACTCCATTTCAGTGTTAACAGATTTAATGTAATGGGTGCAGCCAGACTGAACTTTGAACAAAGATGTATCCCCTGGACTTTCTTTTGGGGATACATAAAGGATGAGGTGTCTGGCACAGAAAGGGCCACAGTCCAGGCATCGGGGCTGCTGTTGACAGAAGATGTGAACAAACATAACACAGTGATTCTTAGTGTTTGCCATTCCAATGCTTCCTCAGCAGCAGTGCCTGGACCAGAACTAAGGCAAGGGATGGAGGCGCAAACAATAAGATTCGTGCCTTCGGTTTGTTGTTTGTACATATCTCTTAACTTAGCTGCCCTGTATTCCTCAACCGTTATCTGTTGTCTATTGTCAACTTTATCTTTTATGTATCCCCATAAAAAGCCTAGTGGAGAAATTTTCTTTATTCAAATCTTAGTTTGGCTTCACCCATTTTTTCCAATCAGTTAAACTTGAAAAGGGGTGAAAATTCAGTGAGTTATCAGCTGTTAAAGTGTGTGCACATTTTTTTGGAATTCTACTTTCTGTTCCATTGGGACTCATTTTTTCCCCACCGGATTCTTACCTGTGTGTACATTGGAGGGGGGACACCCTATATTTACATTCAAAAGGCAGTCATTCTTGTCTTTCAGGTGTTGATTTATTATTTCTTTTCACTGTGTGCACATTTTTTGGACCCCCCTATGTTTACATCCCCTAGGGAGTCATTCATTTTATCAGGAGTCTGACCTCTGTATACCAATCTTGGGGACACTCCATGATTATATTCCAAAGGGAGTCATTCATGTTTATCGGGAGTCTGATCTCTGTGTACTTTGGTTGGGGGGACACTCTATGAATGTTCTATAGGGAGTCATTTGTTTTCATTGGGCGTCTCACCTGCTGCTGTGTCTATTTGGCCGGGTTCCTGACACATTTTTTTTCCTCTTGCTTACTAAAGGTGCTCATAATGGGATGTACTAAACCTGGTGATTTGGGTTCTATAAGGATTTTCTCCATTTGAGCTAAAGTACTGAGAAAGAAATGTTAACATGGTCCATTTTCTGAGTGCTTTGAAGTTTGTATTAAGTAGCCATTGATTCTGGAACACAAGGATGGGTTTGTAATAAAATGAGATGTTGTAGAATTGAGTCCTAGTTTTCCTCACCGCTCGTCACTGGCAGCACTGTTGGAGCGTTGGGTCTCCGGGGTCCCTGCTCATCCCCCCAGTCTCCCCGGCCCCTGGAATCCACCAGCTCCCTTTGCCAGGAGGTGAGAGCTTGGGAAAGCGAGGTTTCCTGTTTACCACGCAACAGCGTTTATTTTACGTTCCTATTAGTTGAATCCCATTTTTATATGGGATTTATATCAAAACAGGAGGTAAGCTTAAAGTGATCCCTTGGATTTTTCCAAGGCCATTCAACCAGGAAGTGTCAGGAGAAGGAGGCAGGGAGGAAGGCAGGTAGAGATCCCCTCCTGACCTAATCTAATGGTGTTCTTTCCAGCTGCCACCTACATGTCCCCTTCCTTCCTCACCAAACCTCTCCTGTAAGTTGCCTCCTGTCACTTCCTTTCCTATTATTTCCTGAGGTCCTGCAGCTGTGGGAGCCGCCCACTTAGCTGAGCTGCCCTCTCCAATGCTTTGAGCCAAAGTGAGCAGTAGCACCTGCAGGCTTCCTCCCCTGCGCCTTTGACTTTTGCAGAATCTGACACTGGCCAGTCACCCCTTGGAGCTCTCAGCCTCTGTCCCATGATTCTCTCTCCTCTGGGACAGGTCTTCAGCGCTCACACTTGCCATTTTCTCTGTCACTGCTTAATTCCTCCCGCAAACACTCATTTAAAGCTTCCTGTGTGCTCTCTCCTGTGTTCCACCACGGAGGCAGCCCCCTCCCCCACTGCAAGGCTGACACACCTGGTCCCCTAGCACTGACTGCTATTGAGCTTCAGGTCTGAGGTCAGCTCCCTTTAGACCCCCTGCCCTCCCTGCAGGCTTCCTCCACTCTCCCTGGCTTCTCTGGGCTCCCTACTTATCCACTCACACCAGCTGTCAATCACAGAAGCCAAAAGCCTATGGTACAGGCTGGACCCCTCCTTCTCCACTTCCCACAGGTGATCGCTCCCCTGAATGTGAGAATGGGTATGCAATCTGCCTGCCCATTTTAGCTGACTGTTCTCATCACAGGTCCCCCCAACACCCGTGTCCTTGGGTCTTGGGAAGGGCTTATCAACTGGTCTGTCTGCCTCCTGCAAATCCTCAGCCCCATGGCACCTCTAGGCATTCACCCCAGTGACCTTCCTTTTTGAACCTCCCTTCCCTCAGCCTCAACACTAGCTACACCATTTCTTTGTGGTCTAGCTTCTTCATGGGTAACTTCAGGGTGCACCTAATTCTCTATGACCCCCCACCCCTGCCTCCAGACCCAGTTAATCTCACACACATCCAGAGCTTTCATTGCAATCTTCCCAGAATGCTTCAAACACCTCTAGCCCCAGCCTCTCCTGGGAACCTCCAGATCTGTTTCCAGCTTGGATGTCCCAAGACACCTCCAACACAAAATGCTCAGCAAACTATTCACCATCCTCCCCCACCAAAGCCTCTGTGCTTCTCCTCTCATCACCTCTGTCGCTGTCATCCAGGCCCTTGTTGGGTCTCCCGCTCTCTTTCCCATGTCCTGTCCATCACTCCCTCAGCTGCTTCCAACTCTAATGTCTCTCTCACATAGCCAACCAAGCCCAGCTGTTGGGGCCCCCTGGGCAGTACCATGGGCTCCTGTTGCTGAGGGGTCATCCCAAACCATATCATGCTGTGTTCCAGGGCCCCACCTCTACCCTGGCCTGGGAGCTGTGTGATCTGGGGGTGGGAAATATGCAAGTGAGAGCTCAGGGCTGAGGTCTGCCTGCAGAGAGGGTGTGATCACCTGTGGCACCACAGGGGCTCTCCCTGGGGAAAACAGCAAAGTGAGAAAATCAGAAAACATCAGACAAACCTTAGGCAGGAAGATTCCAGACAAATGCTTATCAGCCAACCAGAGGAAGAGGAGAGAATATGTTTACATGTTTGCATACGCACACATACACACACATGTATATATACATGTAGGTAGACAGCCCATTGATTCCCTTAGAAAGCTCTCATTGGTTTTTGCCAAACAGGTGTATTTATCGTCCACCTATGCTTGCCCTCAACTAGCGGATGACTGTGGTTCCAAAATGCATCTCACAGGTCACATTCTAAGGCACTCTTGGTTTGGGCTTCAGCTCCTCACGGAGTGGCTCACTGGCCCAAGGGCACATAGCCAGTTAGAAGTCACAGTGAGGCTTGAACTGGGGGCTGACTGACTCCCAACTCTAGGGTTCTCTTTCTAGCCCCATGCAGCCTCCCGAGTGACCTGGTTGTAGAAATCCAATGTCAGACAAGCCTTGCCTGTCACAGGCTCCAGCTCTAGGGACTTTCCTGAGGCAGCCGCCCTGGTGAGCATCACAGGACTGAGCTAACCAAGAGGACCAGATGCTCCTGAATGGGCTGTGCTTCTCTCAGGCCTGAGCAAGGGGTCAGGAGTCTAGAGCTGTGTGTGTATGTGTGTGTCCAAGGGTGATGAGAGCACAAACTGTGACAACAATCAAGGGCTTGTCTGTGTCTCCTCCCTGGCACTTGTCCCTCTCCTCCTGGCAGACTGCCTGCCCCAGGGACAGCTCTGAGGAGCCTTGGAGGCCATGTCCCCTGCCTGCCAGCCAGAACATGCTATCACCCTGTCCTCACTATGGTGGCAGCAGGGAGCTCAGCAATTTTTATTTTAAAAGTGATCTCAATTTTAATTCCTTCTCACTTTTGCCTTATTGGTTTACTCAGGGTAATGGCTGCCCTGAAGTCAAGATATTTGGAGATATTTCAGCCAACACAGTCAACACGATCCTACCTATGCCCCTGTCTTCAAAATATGCTGCTGGGCCCTGGTGGTGTTGCTCAGTGGTTGAGCGTCGACCTATGAACTAGAAGGTCATGGTTCAATTCCCAGTCATGGCACATGCCCTGGTTGTGTGCTCCATCCCCAGTAGGGGGTGTGCAGGAGGGAGCTGATCAATGATTCTCTCTCATCATTGATGTTTCTATCTCTCTCTTCCTCTCCCTTCCTCTCTGAAATTAATAAAAATATTTCTAATAAAAGTTAGAAAAATTGTATTACTTTTATGTATATTATATTACTGAGGTAAATTTTGCTGATACCCGACTTACAGCTTCATTTCTGAAAGATTTCCTGAAAACTGCTGGTTTAGTTATTGTATCCCCACAATGTCTAGTACCTTCCATCTTTAAGTTTGAGCTGAGTAATCCCTTATTGCAGTGACCTCACAGCCTAATACAGGAGATGACTTAGCACAGGATGAGTCTGAAGAGAAATTTCAATGCCATGTCAGGGAGGCTCACAGGAGACCAAGCTCACAGTCTGAGAGCAGCCTCCATGTTTCGGGGAGAAGGCAATGTGCTAGCAACTTTGCTTGGAAACTCCTTGCTAGAAATTGAATCCGCTCACCTGTAGATGTGTGTGTTTAACTAGGATGGCAACTTTGCAGGTATGTGGAGAGTGATAAACAAGGGATTCTTGTATGTTTGTGCAACTTGAGCATTTGAGGTGTCTTGTGATCCAAGCAGTTATCCCTTTTACATTTAAACCAGCATGATTACATATATACATGTTTATATTTTTATTTCTTTAATTGATTTCAGAGAAGAAGGGAGTGGGCGAGAGGGATAGAAACACCAGTGTGTGTCTCTCACAGTGATATTTCTCTCTATCTTTCCCTTTCTCTTCCACTCTCTCTAAAATGTCAATGGAAAAATATACTTGGGTGAGGATTAAAACAAAATGAAACAAAACAAAACAAAGAAACAAACAAATATATATATTTTAGAGGCCCAGTGCACGAATTCTTGCACAGGTGGTGTCCGGCCTGCCTGGCCCCAACTGGGGAGGATTGGGGCTGGGCCTATCAGGAAAAGGAGATGGCAGGAAGTTGGTTGGCTGGCCTGCCCCAATCAGGCACAATCAGTGCCTGGGCAGCTGGCGGGAGTTGCAGTGGCCAATTGACCGGAGAGCCCCACCCTGATTGGAGTCTGGAGGCTGATTGGGGGTGGGGCCAGCCATGGGGAGGAGCTGCAGGAAGTGGCCAGCTGACCCTGCCCTCTATTGTAGGGGAGGGTGCAATCAGGGACAAGGCCAACTGGGGGAAAGGGTTGTGGGCCTATCCTTGTGGGGTGGGCTGACCAGGGGCAGGGCTGGTGGAGGTATGGGTGGGGAGGTGCGGTGGGGGTGGATTTGGCTGGCAGCCCTACCCTTCATCTGGGTGGGGAAGTCTGATCAGGTGTCGGCGGCCATGGGGAGGGGCTGTAGGAGGTTGACTGACTGGCCCCACACCCTGATCACTTGTTTGCTAGCCACAGTGGGTGGCATAGTGACCAGTCATTCGGTCGTTTGGTCACTATGGTGGTTACGGCGTTAAGGTCACTGGCTTTATATATACACCACACCCACTGCAACTGAAATAATCCTCCCACCACCATCTACGATCTTCCTGACCACCTTCATCTTCTACGTTGTAGCCAAAGTGGCCATTAGCATGGAGACTTCCTGTGCCATTTTCTCACTCAGAACCTTTCAGGTGCCTCCAGGATAAAAGCCCAAGTCCTTGCAATGGCCTCTGTTCTGCTCCCCTGTGAGCCCCACATGAATCCTTTTCCTGTTTCTCACATATCCCTAGGGGCTTGTCACCCGCCACTATCTCTGATCTGCAGAAGAGAAAATGAGGTCAGAGCTATGCCCAGTCCTACTTTTCAGAAGGGGAAACTGAGGCTTGGAGGATGCAGGTCAAATGGCTGTCCAGGGGCTGATCCAGAAGTCCAGGTGAGCTGACACCTGAGACCCGAATTACATGACCTTCCTCAGGAAATATTTTTTGAATAGATGAGTGTTAATTAAATCAATTCTTAAACTCACAAAAATCCTAGCTCTTATAAATGAAACAAAGCTTGTTCACATCCTATATAATAAAAACCCAGGGACCGAACGGCGGAACAACCAGAATGACAACCAGTTAAGCAGTCGCTATGACGCACACTGAATACCAGGGGGCAGAAGCTTAATGTAGGAGCTGCCCCCTGGTGGTCAGTGTGCTCCCACAGTGGGAGTGCTGCTAGGCTGATCAGGATGAGCGCACTTCCACAGAAGGCTGATCTCTGCAGGCCACACCCCCCACCAGTACACAAATCCGGTGCTCCTGGCCTCTAGTCTATATATATAAAAGCCTAATATGCTAATTGTCCCTCCAACCATTCGATCATTTGACCAGTCGCTATGATGTGCACTGACCACTTGGGGGCTGATGCTCTGACTGGTAGGTTAGCTTGCTGCTCGGGTCCAGCTGATCAGGACTGGATGAGATGGGCCAGACCTGCCCTGGAGCCCTCCCACGATCCCTCCCTGACCCCGATTGTGCACCAGTGGGGTCCCTCGGCCTGGCCTGAGAACCTCTTGCAATATGGGACCCCTTGGGGGATGTTGAAGAGCTGAATCCGTGCACCTGGCCTCTAGTTTTAAAGATTAAAAAGCAAATCATAGAAGCAGAAGGTAACAGATTACTAGGAAATGAAACATAGCATTTACCACACTTATTTATATGTTCTGGTCCACTTCTAAGGATTTAGGCACTTAGGAGGCAGTTCGTGTGACCCATCGTACCTGGTCTTGTCCTGGAACTTGCTGCCTGCACCGCTGGCTTTGGCCTGGGTCTCTGTGATCACTTCCAGTGGCAAAACATCATCTTTTCTCATTGAAAAGCCCACATTTATCAGCATTAATAGGATCAGTTCCATATCCTTCTCTGTGAAATTTCCAGTAAGTTTTTCCAAAATGTCGAATATGAGAGACGGTACCACATAGAAGTCATACAAATGTGCAATGATGGCGAACAGGTTGTCACACTCTTTGCATTTACTTCCCTTTTTACAGACATCATCAAACTTCCTCACTGCAGCCTCCAGAAAGGCAGCTCCGACCTGCATAAATGAAACAGATAAAATGTTATTGCAAACACCTGACAATCATGGCAGCAAGTTACTCTCAGGGATCTTTCTATTCAACTAGCTGTAGTGTTTATGCTGAAAGAGTCAGTACTTTTAAAATCAATGCATCAATATACACATGGTAGAGGGTGGGACCACTGGCCAACCTCCTGCAGCCTCTCCTCCTGATCGACCCCACCCCCAATGGGCCCCCACCACCCTGATCGGCCAGTAGCCCTTCCCCCAACCCGGGCCCACCCCAGATTGGCCCTTCACCCCAAAAGGGGCAGGGCCGGCTAGCCAACTATCCCTGGCCTCTCCCCTAGGCCACTGGCCCCCAGTTGGCACTCCCCTATACAATAGAAGGTGGGGCCAGCTGGCCCACCCACCACAGCCCCTCCTCATGGCTGACCCCAACCCAATCGGCCCCCCCAATCCCAATTGTGGTGGGGCCTGCCACCCAATCAGCCGTGGCCTCACTCCCCAGATGGCTCAGCCCTGATCGGCCCCAATTGGGGCCGAGCTTGCTGGACCCCACCCATGCACAAATTTGTCCACTGGGCTTCTTGTTATCCTATCTAATAATAGACAAACATGGTAATTGACCGTACCTTCGCTACACTTCCCATTGGCTAATCAGGGTGAAATGCAAATTAACTGCCAACAAAGTCAGGGGTTAAT